>NC_061862.1:7443533-7445238 GCF_907164915.1 Impatiens glandulifera | reverse complement strand
CAACCCTACATAGGGCCCCACACTTTTATAGGGCCCCATTTTCTAATATTAATAGTATTATATTATTAATCTTATTTTTTCCCAAATTCTGAGGGTCGGGCCTGACCCTAATCACGATCAATCAATCTTAACAAAGATTAATTTCTGAAACTATTTTTAGGTCAAATTTTGGGATCTTTGAATTAGGTCCTTTCAAGGTCTGATTTTTGTTCCATTAGCTTTGAAATGATGAGAAATAAGAACATCATAACATTATTTTAACAATTTTTGTAGATGAAATCAAAATCCATTTTTTTAAAAATACAGTTGGATCAAAAATGATCGGGATGAGTGTATAGTCATCTAGAAATCATCATAACCTGTTTACAACATGTTTAGCAGCTTTTTGAATAAAAAACAAGATTAAAACTCAAGACATTAATATTCAGAAATCCATAATTTCAATTCAAATTTTCGTTTTTTTTGAATTTTAGTTTGATTTGATTGAATCTCTTTGAACAAAAAAGTTCATATAACATCTAGGGATTGATTCTAAACTGTAGAATTATCTTGGAAGAAACAATTTCAAGAATAAAAATTCAAGAATGAAATGTTATCAGTATAATTGATTTGCTACTTGATTGAAGATTTACTACCTGATTGTCAAATTAATTATAATGATTTATTTTTATTTTATTGATAGATTTTATTTTTATTTTATTGATTGCACATGGTTTCGTTACATTCGTCTGTGCGACGCGTTCCTAGGCGTTGGGATGAAAATTCAGCGCTGATCTGATGGTTGAGAATCTTGCTACAATTATTAAACATAATTTCGGCTACACCCAGATTATCAGTTTAATTTTTAATAAAAGGGATATTTGAAATCGGATTTAATTTTTTATTTGCGCTTTTCTTACCAAAAAATTTCAGAAAAAAATATTTTTAGAAATATAATAAAAATTATGTTCATATTTTTATTTTTAGTGTATATTTAATTATTTTTTAAGCCATGGACTACACATAATTCATGATTAAATTTAAATTAAATAATTTTAACCCTTTTTAGGATTTAATTTAGGTAAAATAATACAATATTTTATCCACAAATTAATTTTGAATTTTTATTTATTTTTTCTAATAAATACAAATTGTGGAATTAGAGATTCTATTGACTTTTAGGAAGAAGTGAGAATACAAGTATTTAATTGATTGAATAATATGTAATGAATTTACATATTCATAAAGGAGTATGTAATCTGCTGTGAAAGCGAAAAAGAGCAAGAAAAAGTGTTTATGACAACCCTAGTGTAGTACAAGAGAAACAAGCATAAGAAATTAGATGCAACTTGAAAATGATACTCGAATCAATGTGCGTTAGATAAAGTTCTAAATCGCATTAAAAAGTACGACAGATGTGTCATCAATTCACAACCCGTTCTCCAAACAAAAGACTGTACAAGAATAGAGTCTCATCTTGATTAAGAACCTATTCAAAAAAGTTGAACATTTTCAGAGATATTCTTGTGCTTTGACAATGGTCAAAGAAATGTTACATACTTACAATGTGCAAAATAATTAAGAAGAATGACACCCTTTTAAATAGGTTCTAACAACAGGAAGGAAAATAAACAAATGAAACGAAGAAAAGAATGTACCAAGATAATCTCCTATGTCCAAAGGACCTATGTTCATTTTCTTCAAGAACTTCATATCTATGGACCAC
>NC_061862.1:7427504-7443033 GCF_907164915.1 Impatiens glandulifera | reverse complement strand
ATTAAAAAAAATAGTTTTATTAATAATGTGTACATACAAGTTAAATTTTATGAATATTGTGGTAATTTATATAATATTACCATTTGGACTTTTTATATTAATTTATAATATAATTAATATACACTTGCATTTTATTATAATTTAATTTAAATTATATATATTCACCTTTTAAATTTTTATTAACTATGCGTGGTACAATATAACCTTTCAAAATTGTAAAAAAAATTTTAAATAAAATAATTTTATTAATTTTGTGTTTGACATAAGTAAGAAAATTCAATAATTATAAGTAATTTATTTGAATAATTTGAAAATAATGCAATTATTCTTAATAATTATTTCCTTTATCTTATGTCAGAAGTAGCAATTATGTGGACAAACACAATTAGGACAATCTGTTCATTAAATGAATCAAATAATTATTATATTAAATCATAATTAAGTATTATTGTTACCAAATACAAACTATGTATAATTTTACATTGTAATATAAATTTATATTAATAACGAACTGAAATATGATAAATATAGTACATAAATTTGAAGTTTATCTCCATGACCAAGATCTTGCTTAATATTAATCATCAAAGGAGTACGATACCACCAGCATTTGTGCTAATAAAATTAACACACAAATCATCAAAGAAATGTTTTCATGATGATAGCTGAGTTTGAGAACAAGATAGAAAAATTATGTCGTACTAATTTGATTTCTTCATTACAAATACATATTTATAGTCTAAAAATTGCAGTCCAAGTTCGAGATTGAGCCTCTCAAACCTAGGACCTAGCTTTACGGTCCCTTGACCCATGCTCTTGAGACCTGGTTTAGACCACCCGGTCTAGACCGAGTCCGTCTAAGTCCAGATTACAAAAACCGAATCCAGACCCTAGGACTCCGATCCTAAGGCTTGTTTGGTTCCACTTTTCAAAATTCAAAATTATGTTTGTAATTTTGGAACACCAATCCTTTTTCAAATAATCTCGAAAGGTTAGAAAATGATATTTTAAATATTTTCAGAATATTTCATAAACCAATATTTTGGCTATGTTTGTAATTTATTTTTAAATTTTAACAATTTTCTGTTAATTTTCAGGGTTTTACTTAGTATTATATCAACGCAATCGCATGTACACCCTTCTAAATAATTTTGTATAATTATTTACGCAATTTAAACATATCCTTGTTTATGACCCATAGACTACTAATTACAAAATAAATGTTATAAATAAATCTTATCATAGTTAATTTTAAAATTTAAAAACCGTCATTTGACGGGCGTGGAGTATATAGCGCGAAAGCTCTTTCTCGAGTGTAACAATAAAATGAACCCCTTAAAGAAATTATAGTATAAATACGTTTATACACGTATTATTTTATTAATTTTCATAAAATCAGTTGAAAAATCTAATTTTAAATAAATAATCTTTTAAATTAGTTATGTTTAATTAATTTAAATTTTTAACCAAATTATTATTTAATCAACAAATTATTAAAATTTGAATAAAATTAATTAGTTTTACACAATTAATTTCAAAGTTCCCAAGTATTATTTTAAAAATCTTTAAAATAATGTTTTCATTTAAAAATCTTTAAAATAATGTTTTCATTTAAAAGAAGCTTAGTACACAAACTAATGTTAAAACGCATCGAACCTCAAGCATCCTCAATATTCTCCTGTATAGCCACGTATCCACAACACGTGCTAAGTTACGAAGGAAAGCGATTCTAAGAGTATTATATATCCATTCTAATAAATTTTGTGTAAATCATAAGTACAATTATTTTAAAATTTATATAAATAAATACAAAATATATAAGTAAGATTGAACTACCTAAAATTTCTTTTAATTTATTATAATCATAAGTTACAATATATTATATCCTTTTATATATATATATATATATATATATATATATATATATATATTAATATATATATATATATATATATATTAATATCAATTCTAATAAAATAAAATTAGGCAATTAAATATGGTAATTTACCTAAAATATATTTATATACATTCATATTTTTCTCTATCATTTCATTTGAAATAAATATAACCGAATTTTCCTATAAATTAATATATATATATATATATATATATATATATATATATATATATATATTTTTTAAAATTTTTTAATAGATTAAAATCAATTATAATAATTGAAATTGATAGAGATGGTCTAAAATACAAAATTCTAAGGTTCAATTATTCAAAATATCTATTAAGTATCATCGGTTTTTTTTATTTATTTATTGTGAGTCATCCTTATATTAAATTAATTTAAATAATAAATAATAATTTTAAAAAATTATTTATATATATATATAAATAAATATATATATATATATATAATAATTAATTGTATGAAATTTGGATTATTTAAAAGATGTTTAGTTTCGGTTGATTTTAAGAAAGTAAAATTTTGATTATTTAATTTTAATAAAAAGAATATTATATTAATATATAATTATAGAAAACTATTTTTAAAATAATAATATTCATGTATGTTGTGTAATTGTTAATTTGTTAAATATTTGGTACATTTTGATATTTAAAAAATTATATAATAGATAATATATATTATAGTAATGTATTTTAGGAAGGTAGTTCAATTCCAATTCTTTTAAAGGAAATGCATATTTGTATTATTTGGAATGAATATTATTTGATTAGAATGGATATTAAATATATATATATGGTAAGTTAATGATTATAATATATTAAAAATCAAAGAATAGAAAAAGGGAAACTTATCATAATATTACATTTTATATTTGACTGATTTTGTTGTGCAATTTTTAGACTATAAATATGTATTTGTAATAAAGTAATCAAATTAGAATAACATATTTTTTCTATCTTGTTTTCAAGCTAAGCTATCACTATGAAAACATCTTCTTTGTTGATTTATGTGCTAATTTTATTAGTACATGCTGTTCCGAATTCGTGCTCCTTTAATAATTAATACTAAGCTCCATGAAAATAAACTTCAAAATTATAGTATTATATTTATCATATTTCAGTTTGTTATATTAAATATATCAATTTGTTATTAATATAAATTTATACTTCAGTGTACAGTTATATGTAGATATATGTTTGTAATTGGTAAAGATAATACTTACACTGGTAAAAAAATGGTCAAAACCGAGAGTTTTAACTCTCGGTTTTGAGCACATATCTTTCGGTATAGACTAAAATCCGAGAGTTAAGGTAACTGTCGACATCCCTCGGTATTGACTCCGTCGTTAAAAATAATTGTGTATTTACCGAAAGATGTCCTCTAGTTCTCGGGTTTTCTTCAATGAGAAAAACCGAGAGTTATTAGTTTAACCTTCGGTTTTTCCCTCGAAAGAAAAACCGAGAGTTATTGATTGAACCTTCGGTTTTTCCTTAGAAGAAAAACCGAGAGTTATTAGCATAACCTTCGGTTTTTCCTTAGAAGAAAAACCGAGAGTTATTAGCATAACCTTCGGTTTTTCCTTTGAAGAAAAACAGAGAGTTATTAGCATAACCTTCGGTTTTTCCTTTGAAGGAAAACCGAGAGTTATTAGCATAACCTTCGGTTTTTATTCAAAGGAAAAACCGAGAGTTATTAGCATAACCTTCGGTTTTTCCTTTGAATAAAAACCGAGAGTTATTAGCATAACCTTCGGTTTTTCCTTTGAATAAAAACCGAGAGTTATTAGCATAACCTTCGGTTTTTCCTTTGAATAAAAACCGAAAGCTTCCATTTATCTTTCGGGGTTTCTCTTAAAAATATACAAAATAGCCGTACTGATTTGTGCTCAACCGAAACCGCATACCGAAACCTAAAACCTGTTCAGCCAGCCAAACCAATCAATTCGTAAAACAAAATCATCATTCCAAAATTCTCCAATCAATCATCCCAACAACAAGTTTTACATTAAACATTAAACATATTCAATCAATTCATATAGTCGAAACGTCTTAGAACTAGCTGGTGGGGGGAGGGGGTGGTTGATATTGCCGCATAAACATTTCAAAATTCTCTAATCTTGCATTCAATTCTAACCTTTCCTTCTCCTGTTTTGCACTTTCCCTATCCATTCTTGAAATCAATTCTACCTTTTCCGCTTGGATTTGATTAATCTTTTGTGTTTTTTCTTCATCCCTTTTCTTCAATTCCTCAAGTTCCATCGCCATTCTTTGATTCTCCTCAAACAATCGATCAATGGCTCGTTGAGAATTGTTAGAACTCCGTCGATCTTGACGAAAGTGTGTGGGTCGGACGCCTGATCCCATACCGAATACTCCCCCATGTTTTTGTGGTCCGAACACTCTCTCCGTCAACTCAAAGTCTGATATTTCCGGTTCGTTACTTAGAACTTCCTCCATCTCAACCTGCAAATTTGAAATAATTTGTCAATTATATAATAATTTATAAACTAGTTATAAGTAATTTAATTAAATTCAATTCACTTACAATTTTCTCTTGAACGCGGTCGTCCGGTACGGGAGTTGGGTTTTCTTTTGTCGGTTTTGGGGTACGGGTCCTCTTGAACACTTCAACGACAGATGGAGCCCGTCCCATTTCAATCGCCTGTTGAAAAAAAAAATTATATAACTCGTAACAATCTTTATATTAAGTTATTATATAACTCATAACAATCTTACCAACTCTTCTTCAATTTGAGCGAACGGTCTACTTCCCGTATGATGCGGGAATTTCAGCTGCTTTCTGTTAGCTATATTTGTGTTACTATTTTTCTGAAATTCAAATAAAAAAATTGAAGTTAGAATAACTAATATCATATTTTATTTGAATTATGAAACCATACCTTAAATTTCTCCGTAAAGAAATGGTTGCGACACACAAACTCCCAATCATCTCGATCGTAGTCTGGTGGAGGATTGGCAAGTACCGCGGCCTCGTCTCCATTATGGATGCGGATATATTCCTTGTGCAAATCCGAGCGCCATCTATCCCATATTTGTCTGACGTGTCCCATTGCGGTCTTTCGAAAAGAATCAATAGGACCATTAGTAGCCTCGAACGGATCCTGAAAATAAAAATATTCAAATGTTTTAAAATAATTATTGAATGATGAATGTATAATTAATTAATCTTTACCTTCGCAGCATTCCAAATGTAATCCAATTGGTCAGCACTTAATGCCTTCCACTTCAAAAGACGGTGTGAGACGGCTGAGGGATCCCGCACAACCGACCCCACATGTCTAGACCACCTTGTTCTTCCAACGTCAACACCTCCCGGCCTCCCATCTACCTCTCTAAAAGTGAGAGGAATCCTTGTCCCCGCTGGTCTCTTAGATAACGCAATATTCTTGTTTTTCCCTCGTCTCTTGCGGGCACAAGATTCTTCAAAATAGATTAAATTCATAATCATATATGTGAATCAATTCAAACTATAACTAATAGTAAACAACTTACCTGTCGATGATGGGTCGGGAGTCGATCCATGCTCCTCCTCTTCATCCACGTCCTGAGGGTCCTCGTGACCCTCGTCATCAGCCTCATCGTCCTCATCCCCCACATTAGCAAACGTACTCTCTACAAACTCTTCTGCCTCAGCAGCCTCAACATCCTCGTCTGCTAGGGGAGCAGTAGCTATCGGGACTACAGCAATAGGTGGTGCATCTCTAGTAGACGATTCTCGGAGCCTCAAGTTTTTTGATTGTGCAATGAGGTTCTGGTACGGCTTTAAGAGTTTGCTGGGTGTTTTCCTCATACTCCACCAAGGTTCTTCACTACCTTTAGACATTCTTAATGCATACACCATTAATAAATGAGCGACTAATTGAAATAAAGTAGTAATAAGAAATAATATATAGTAAAAAACAGATAATCTACCTAATTAATCTGATCTATATATTTGTAAACCGCGGTTTTATTTTTGTCACAATCTTCCAACCGGGTCGGGCTGACATATCAAGGGCGTAGAAGACTTGTTTTGCTTGACTCGCCAATATATACGGGTCTTGACTTTGGGTTTTTAAAAATCGGTTTACATTTATACTTACGAAGCCATATTTATCCACTTTCACTCCTAGTTCCCCCGAGTGTGTATCAAACCACTTACACTTGAATAAAACAACTCGTTTGTGAGAAAAGTATTGCACTTCGATTATATCTGTTAAAACTCCGTAGTATGACATAGTTTCAGAACCATTGAACCCTTCGACAACCACCCCACTATTTTGAGTTGTCAAACCTTCGTCGTGTTTTTCTGTACAGAATTTGTATCCGTTTACTTTACACCAAACATACATAGACGAGTACATACTTGGACCTTCTCCTAAGATCTTGAGGTCTCTTGATATGTCGTTAAATTCGGTTAATTGAGCAACCTATACATACATTTACCCGACATGTAGTTGTTAAAATAAATATAAAGAGTTAGAATATATGGTTTATAATGAACTCACTCTCTGTTTGAAATATGCGGCAAACGTTTCTCCACGAGACTCGTTGTTATTGCAATACTGCATGTAATCTCTGCAAATAGAGCGAATATTAAAAAGCATACTTTTTAATGCTAATTAATAACAGCAACATAGAATCTTACATGTAAAAAGGTTCAGCTTCGGGGCAATTTTTTAAAATGTATGAATGAGCTGTCACTCGATCGATATAATCCAAGTTGTATATTTTTCCGTTAGAAAGGTCTTCCAACGATGAAAATATAGAAATGCCCGAGATTTCAGTTTGTGCATTTTCTTGCTCTTCTTCCTCCATATACCTTGCACATAAACTAATACTCTCATTTACAAGATAGCTCTCGCTTATAGAGGCTTCTGGGTGGTTATTATTCCGCAAATATCTTTTCATTGTACCCATGTAATGTTCAAACGGATACATCCATCGATACTGAACAGGTCCCCCAAGCAAAGCCTCAAATGACAAGTGAACCGGGAGATGCATCATGATGTCGAAAATTGACGGTGGAAAAATCATTTCAAATTTGCAGAGTGTCAATGTAATATCCATGTACAATTGTTCGAGGTCCGCTTCAATCAACTCTTTGAAACACAACAACCGAAAGAACCGAGACAAATTTACTAACGCATCATACACATTATCTGGAAGTAATCCACGAGTTGCTAAAGGAATAAGATATTCCAACAAAATGTGACAATCATGACTCTTTAATCCCGAAATCTTTTTCTCTTCCAAATTTACACAACCACTGATATTTGAGCAAAAACCATCAGGCAACTTGAGATCTTTCAAGAATTTCCAAAAACGTTTTTTATTATCGGATGTCAAAGTGAAAGGCGCTTCTGGATAATGAACCACTCCTTCATCATTTATAGGATGTAACCATGACTTTATGCCTAATAGTTGTAAGTCTTTACGCGCTTTAGGACCATCCTTCGTCTTCTCTTTCACATTCATTATTGTTCCCAACACGCTATCACAAATATTTTTCTCAATATGCATCACATCCAAATTATGTCTCAATAATAATGATTTCCAATAAGGCAAGCGGAAGAAAATGCTCAATTTGTTCCAATTGTCTCCCCGCGTTTCATGATATATCTTGGCTTTCTTGCTTAGATCCGTACTAAGAATTATGTCTTCTAGGTCTCGTGCTTGCTCGTAACTTTCTTGACCCGTTAACAATCTAGGGGGCTCTCCATAATCAGTTCGACCATCAAACGACTCTTTATCCCTTCTGTATTTGTGCTTCGGTGGAAGGAAGCGTCTATGACCCATGTAACATTGTTTGGAACCATGAACCAATCGAAGAGATACTGTTTCGTTGTTACAACAAGGACAAGCAAATTTACCTTTCGTACTCCAGCCCGATAAATTCGCGTATGCGGGAAAGTCGTTAATGGTCCACAACAATGCCGCTCGCATGTTAAAGTATTGCGAAGTGTGTGCATCAAACGTTCTCACACCAGTTTGCCACAGTTCAGTCAACTCGTCGATCAATGGCTGGAGAAATATGTCAATCGCATCTCCCGGACTCTTTGGTCCCGGAATTAACATAGATAAAATAAAATTGCTAGAATCCATGCAAGTAGAGGGTGACACATTATAAGGAACGAGAATAACCGGCCAAACACTATATGACTTTTTTCCATTTGCAAATGGTTGAAACCCATCGCTTGATAAACCTAGTCTTACGTTTCGAGAATCAGACGCAAAATCTTTATAATTTTCATCGAACGTTTTCCAGGTTAAGGAATCAGCGGGATGTCTCAACGTATCACTATCAACTCTTCCTTCTTTATGCCATCTCATCATTGGAGCCGTTTTTGAGGACATGTATAGTCTTTGCAGTCTTGGTATTAGAGGGAAATATCTCAACACCTTCTTTGGAATGAATTTCCCATTTTGCTTCTCTCGAACTGTCCCACTTGTTTGGTCGACTTTCCATCTTGAAAGACCACAAACTCTACAAGAATCTTCATTTATGTCGTCTTTCCAAAATAGCATACAGTTGTTCCTACATGCGTCTATCTTGTCATACTTAAGCCCGATATCAGTAATGAATTTTTTACTTTCGTAGTAGGAGTTTGGCAATTGAGCGTCAATCGGTAATATGTAGTCTTTAAGTAGACGCAACAACATATCGAACGAAGAATTTGTCCATTGACAGACATTCTTTATGTGAAGTAGTTTCAACAGTGCCGATGATTTCGTTATTCGAGCACCTTCATACAATGGTCGTTTGGAATCATCAAGCAATTTATAAAATCTCTGCGCATCTTCGACTGGTTCATGGTTGTTCGGGACATCATTAACGTTGGAGAACATATCGTTTACGAAATTATGCATATAACGTCCTTCATTGACCTCTTCGTTAACTGTATTATTCGTCTCCGTTCTCGGATCGTTGAATTCTGGTACGGCATCCTCTGACTGATCATCATCATCATCATCGTAGTCATCGCCATCTTCATCGACATCTTCATTAACCACTTGAGTAGTACGTCTTTTTTCTCCATGACAATACCAGTACTCATAATGCACATTTATTCCATAAATGATGAGGTGAGTCTTCACTTCGTCTATTTCCATAAACGGCGTGTTCAAACATTTCACGCAAGGACATTTCACTTTTTGTCGGGATGTACTCTTAACAGCAAACTCGAGGAATTTGTCAACACCTTCCTCGTAATCTGGATGATCTCGACGTAAGGTCATCCAGCTTTTATCGGGTACTTCCATATTTCTAATAAAATGGAAAAAAACCCGCATTATTAATTACTTAAATTTGTCTAAATTAATTAGGCTTACATAATGTTAACATAATTTCTAACTAATCTATCATTATGCAACCAAAATTCAATTTAATCTAATATTATAACCAAAATTCCACATAAACAAACAATAATAAAACCTAACATAAATCTAACTTAAATCTAACTTAAATCTAACATACATATATTCTAACATTATTTCATTCATACGCATTTCAAAACAATAAATTATAATTCAACATTATTTCATTCATACACATTTCAAGCCTAATCTAACATAATCTAACATAAATCAAACATAATACCTAATCTAACATACTTGAAATCAAACATAATACCTAATCTAACATACTTCAAATGAAACATAAATCTCGACTTAAATCTAACATGAAAATCTAACATTAATCTAACATTAAACTAACCTAACCATATAATAAACCAACAAGAACTAACCGTGCACAAACAGAGCGACGAAGAAGAGCAGCGGATGTAGATCGACGGGCGTTCAGCGGGCGACTGAAATTTCTAATCCAAACCTAATAACAATAACCAACATTAATATAACCAAATATTCAAACCAATAAAACTAACCAAATCATACTTCCAATCAAACTTCAATCTAACCAAAATCAAAATTACCAAATCATTAATCTAACTAAAATCAAACTAATATCACCTAAACTAACCAAAATCAACCAAATTTTCAACCCAATCAAACAAATATAACCTAAAATCAATCAAATAACCTAAAATCAAACAATAAACCTAATATCAAACAAAAAACCCAAAATCAAACTACCAAATCATTAATCTAACTAAAATCAAACTAATATCACCTAAACTAACCAAAATCAACCAAATTTTCAACCCAATCAAACAAATATAACCTAAAATCAATCAAATAACCTAAAATCAAACAATAAACCTAATATCAAACAAAAAACCCAAAATCAAACTACCAAATCATTAATCTAACTAAAATCAAACTAATATCACCTAAACTAACCAAAATCAACCAAATTTTCAACCCAATCAAACAAATATAACCTAAAATCAATCAAATAACCTAAAATCAAACAATAAACCTAATATCAAACAAAAAACCCAAAATCAAACTACCAAATCATTAATCTAACTAAAATCAAACTAATATCACCTAAACTAACCAAAATCAACCAAATTTTCAACCCAATCAAACAAATATAACCTAAAATCAATCAAATAACCTAAAATCAAACAATAAACCTAATATCAAACAAAAAACCCAAAATCAAACTACCAAATCATTAATCTAACTAAAATCAAACTAATATGACCTAAACTAACCAAAATCAACCAAATTTTCAACCCAATCAAACAAATATAACCTAAAATCAATCAAATAACCTAAAATCAAACAATAAACCTAATATCAAACAAAAAACCCAAAATCAAACTACCAAATCATTAATCTAACTAAAATCAAACTAATATAACCTAAACTAACCAAAATCAACCAAATTTTCAACCCAATCAAACAAATATAACCTAAAATCAATCAAATAACCTAAAATCAAACAATAAACCTAATATCAAACAAAAAACCCAAGGTTGAGGCCGAAGAGAGAGAAAGGAGGGATGAGCGGAATGAAAAAGAATATATATTTAAAAATTGGAGGAGGCAAGCGGCGGCGGCGGAAGAGAGAGAAAGGAGGGATGAGCGGAATGAAAAAGAGAAGGGTTAGGGTTTGTATTTATAGAGGTTGAGGCCGAAGGTTTTCATAAAACTTTCGGTTTTGATATTAGAAACCGAGGGTTTATTAAAGACCCTTCGGAAAAAACCAATACCAAATTTAGAATTTTTTTTTAATGAGCAAAACCGAATGTTCTTTGTAAAACTTTCGGAAATGAAATTTTCAAAAAAGGCAAAACCGAAGGTTTTTTGAAAACATTCGCAATTAAAAAACCAAGGGACTTCAAAACCGAAGGTTTTTCCTAAAACCTTCGCAAATAACCCACACCCAACACTTAGAATTTTTTTGGGTTTTTTGGGAAGGTAAAAACCGAAAGTTCTACAAAAAACTTTCGGTAATAAGTAACAAACCCGAAGGTTTTACAACCCTCTCGGAATCTATTTTTAATAGCGAAAGATTTGTTCCTCTCGGGAGTATTTAGGAGAGGTTTACAAAACCCTCGGGAAAAACCGTCGGTAAAGGTCCTTTTTTTACCAGTGTTAATTATGGACTAATATAATAATTATTTGATATTTGGTGAACAGATTTTCCTGATCTGTTTGTCGATGTTGCTTCTGTGACATAAGAGATACCGTCTCTCATTGCCCTTTAGAGAGAAAAATGCAAGAATTTTATAATGGAGAGTTTGAAAGATATTATTAAAACACAGAAAATAATTATTATGTAGTCTCAAATTATCTCAAATTATTCAAATAAATTACTTACTATTATTGAAGTTTCTTACCATTGTCCAACACAAATAAAGTAAAATTATTTTATTTAAATATTTTTCTATGTTGTAATATCAATCCATTAGTTAATAAAATTTTAAAATGGTATAGGTTACAACACATAGTTAATAAAATTTTAAAAGGTGAATATATGTAATTTAAATTAAATTATAATAAAATGCAAGTGTATATTAATTATATTCTTATACCAATTAAATTCTATCAAAACAATTAATTTTAAAATTTACCATTCAAAATTACTAACAAATATGTATTTTGAATATTTATTCTAATTTTCATAATATGAAGTTTGAAAAATATTAAAGATAATTTGATCATATATAGAATAAAAGTAAAGTTTTATATTTTTAAGAGAAAAATGGTATAAATAATTAATAAATATTACATATTATATGTATATAATAAATAAATAAAAGATTGTTCAACATTTTATTTAAACATATTTGTACTCAAGTCTGTAATAATTTATTTTAGTTTAAGCTACTTTATAAATAAATAAGAGAAAAAAAATAAACAATGAAAAATAAATAATATTGTTACATAAAATATTTCAAAAAAAATGATTTCTCAAATTCTTTAAGGTAGACTAACCAAAATTTATCCTAAATAAAGATTAATACCATACTTAGACGTTAAATCATTTTTAACTAAATAGTTGTAAAATGTATTATAATAAAAAATAATATGATGCTTAAATTTTAAATCATTCTTAACTAAATATCTAAAAGTCATCATAAATCAAAATTAATACAATGTAGACCTAAATAAGTTTGAATCAAATGTTATAAAACTTTTTAAAGATATTTTTAATCAAGGATTACATTATAAATATTACAGTTGTGATTTTTATAATTATAAATTTTAGCCACTATCTTATATCAGAATAAGAAAATGAAAAGCAACAAAAACAATCTGTCTCCTTAAATTGTCAATCTAAATCACTTACAAATTTTTTTTTACAAAAACTTCAAAACTAAATCAATTTCATAATTTTTTTTAATAATATTACATTATTTCAGATACATTAACTACTTGTTTATCAATTCAATCAAAACCAAATTCTAACCTAACAAAAATAATTTATTTATATAATTATCATCAATTGTATATAAAAATATTAATAAGAGAACAAATAATATATATATATATATATATATATATAATAAAAAAAGATAACTAAATTATCAAAAAAAATAATAAATAATAATTAAAATAAATTAAACTTAAAAGAAAATTAATGAAAATTATATGGAGAAAAAAGATATTAAACTTAAAAGTTTGATTCATCATATTTAATATTACATTATTATTATTATTATTATTATTATTATTATTTATATAACAAATGTTTAAAATATTTAAACTTAATATAGATATAACTAAATAAATTATTTATTATTTTATATTATATTATATTTTATTCTATTATATAAACATTTTGAATGAGTTTTATATTAAGTAATATTTTATATAAGAGTGTAACATTTAAATTAAATATATATATATATATATATATATATATATATATATATATATATATATATATATATTATAAGTTTGTAATTATAATTTTTATTATTATTTTTTAAAATAATTTATAGAGGGAGAATGATAAAAGTTTGGTGTATCAAATCTAAATTTATATTATTATTATTTTTATATATATTTATATGAAAAATGTTTGAAAATATTTAAACTTAATATAGATATAATTAAATAAAAGTTATCATTTCATTTTCCTTCCTATTATATAAACTTTTTGAATAAGTTTTATATTAAGTATATTTTATGAAATTGTAATATTTAAATTTAATATATAAATATATATAAATAATTAAAAGATAGTATATGAGTTTGTAATTGTAATTTTATCATTTATTTTGTTTATTTACTCTTTAAGTTTTTTATTAATTTATTTAATAATAATAATTTAAATTTAAATACAGGACACTAAAAAATTATATAATTTATATTTTTTTATTATAATTAATAATTATTACAATTTTAAATATAAAATAATAATATTTGACCTAAAATAAGTGTTATATTTAGATAAATATTAACTTATAAATAAAATAACTCTGTCAAAATTCTTCTATATCAATATATCTTTATAAAATATATATAATTTTATATTAAATATATATAAATAATTTTTCTCTCTTTCAAATAATTTAAAAATATACACATTATTTTATATATTGTTTCTAACCTAATTTTGCATTAACATTTTTTCTTTTTCTTTTTTATAATTAATTTATATTATTAAATAATAATTAATTATCTATTACACTTTTTACTTTTATTTTTTTTAAGAGGTACTCGGGTCGAATATACCATCAAAATTCCTCGGATTCAAGCGAAATGTAAGGCATGGGGCACATACCAATTTCGATGTAAGAACCGCCCTTCAAGACGGGGTAAAAATTGTTTTAAAGATCGAAAAAACTAAAAAGGAGCGATAAAAAAAACTAACTAGAATGATGCAAACCCCGAAACCAACAATATGAACCTTGAGTTCACATTTGTTTGTTTGCTCGCATGAGATCCTACCCATTGAGGCACGTCGCCTCTTACTCTTAAGATAATGTAGAATAAACGTTGTGTAACGCCACCTACATACCTATAATTTCCTTGCTTAAGGTATACTGACGCTGCTTAGTACATCTATTTATATGTTTCTACCATATTTCAGAAATTTTGAAATTAAGCTCGGTTAAAAATCTTTTTGCTTACCTTACTTTCGAATCTTGTAAAAGTGACGAGAAGACCACTCTTTCACAAGTTGCATCGTCGACTTAAAGTGAGATGAGTAACCGATCGAGATGTATCTGACTCAATTAAGAGTCGTCACCTAATTTTCTTCTAAATAAATTAAGAAAGAAATTCAAAGATTTATTTTAAGAGGTTGATATTTGGTGATATGTAGGAAAAGGTCTCGGCGATATAGCACACACAACTGTTGTAAATGGACGATCTCTACTCTGAAACATTTTGTTGTTCGAAACGTGAAAGATTGTTATACTTGTTTGGGTTCAAAACTTGAATTGTTCGTCTAAAATTTGTAACTTGCATCTAAAAAGAGACTATGATTATTATTTTCCTAAATACGAGTTAATGATATTCATAATATTAGACGAGATTGAATAATGAAAGCGATAGACCAAAGTTGAATGAAAAATAGCATTAAACGAGATATGGAAAACGAATTTGCTCAAATAAAGATTTACTTTCATGGAATTGCGAAGAACAACATTAGATGCATGTAAAATAAATCTTGTGATTTTTGGAGTGGTAAAACTTAAGTTAAGATATATTAAAAATTATTTCAAATGTCTTAAGATTTATATAAAAAAGTTATTTTGGTTAAGAATAATTTTAGGAATATGTAAAAATTTTGATTATGATTTTTTGAGTTATAAAATTCAAGTTAGGGTATGACAAGGATGGTGAAAATTGAGAATTAGTTCAAACATACCTTAAAAATTTGTGAAATTTTATGTTTAGTTAAGAATAACCATTTGTATTTTGTTAGGATTTTATAAAAATGAGTGAGGCTTTTAAAAAAAGAAAGTTGAAAGGGAGGAAAAAGTAAATTCAAACAAGTTTTATGATCGATTTAAATGCTTCAGGAAGTTTTTAGCCAAAATTAGAAAATTAGACTGGCGTGAATATATATATATATATATGGGTTAAATTTATAATTTAGAATTTAATTATTTATCAAACTATTAATTATTATTACAATTAGAATTAGAATTATTTAAATTATAGTAAAACAAGTTCATATTTAATAGCAAATTAATTAAGAATCTTTTCTCCTTTATCTCTAGGCTAGTATGATCTCATATTT
>NC_061862.1:7385004-7422504 GCF_907164915.1 Impatiens glandulifera | reverse complement strand
ATATATATTTAATATATAATCATATAAAATAATTAAAATAAATTAATTTAAATATCTTACAAATGTAAATATTAAGTGAAGTTTGCTTCACTTCTTTCAGCGCTGTAAATATTGAGTGAAGCAAGCTTCACTTGGTAGTGCTTGTTTCACTCATTTGAGTGTTGTAAATAGGGATGGCAACGGGTACCCTACCCGCCGGGTAGTGAAGTACCCATCCCCGAACCCGAATTTCAAATTACTACCCGACCCCGACCCCGAACCCGACGGGTATCTTTATTTATATCCCCATCCCCGATTCATCGGGTACCCGATCCCCGACGGGTACCCCATTACCCGATATGAAATATTAAAAAATTATATTTAATTAACTAAAATTATATAAATTAAATATAATAGGTTACTACAAAATATAATTAACCTAAACTATTAATAAATATTATATCCTTAAACAATAGACAATAAAATCATCCACACATAATATAAATTCATCCATACTACAAAAATAAAAATAAAAACTTAAAAGTGATAGAACATAATTCTTAATTAAACACAAAAACTTCAAAAATCATCAAATTAGTTTTCTCACAAAAAGCATCCTTCTTGAATACATTTCTTCAACACATGTAAATTACAACCTACAAAATCAAAAGAAAAAACAATCAACATTAACATATACAAAAAATAGATATTAATATATTGAACTATTATTCCCTAAATATAGTTAAACATAATATTTAAAAAACTCTTTTACTTTTTAAATAATATATTGAACTAAATATAAGGAACTTTTAATATTCTTAAAAAAAACTCTTTGACCCTTTATTTTTGCCTTTACAAAAAATAATTTTATTTATTGTATTACTTTATTAAATTATATATTATTTCATAAAAAGTATTTAATAATATTAATATTCTATTATAATTTACCAACCTAGTTTGTGAAACCCTAATTTGTGAGTTGTGAAAATTCATCTACATTACATGATTTGGATAAATTTTTATAATGTTTGATGTGGTTTATTTAATCTGAGTCAAATAACTTATAGGCATATTACATATATAATCAAACTATGAAAGTATGTCTAAATCTATATATCAGTTATTCCACTTATTAAACATATATATATATATATATATATATATATAATCTGAAAATATCTATTAATCAAGAGATTCTACATATTAAACAAAAAAATCTATAAATCAACATATTAAACAAAAAAATCTATAAATAATAGAAGTATTACTTACCTACTATGTGTTGTATTCGTGTAGAACTTATAGAAAAAATCAACTTTGTTGCTGTTAAAACGGAAGAAGAAGCTAAAAAATAAAGATTGAAGATTAAGTTAATAAATAAATAAATATAAGATTGTAAAAGTTGAAGAGCAAACATAACTTTATTAAATAAAAACATTACTTACTTGCATAGTTATTGAAGATTTTAAACAAAAACTAAAAGAAGGTGGAAGAAGATGGAAGAAGATAGAAGTTGAAGACTTAAAGAAAGGTTGAATCAAGAATGAACAACGAAATGATGTTAACTTGTTAAACGTGAATCTAGGAAATGATGTTAAGCGTGATGTTAGTAATGATAAAATAATTAATATATTTATTTAATGATGGTTAGTAGTTACAAGTTATAAGGTGGAATTTGATAAGTCACTTAAATTTTATTAATATATATATATATATTAATATTAATATATTCGGGTATCGGGTATCGGGTTTGGGTTTCCAACACTCCCCATCCCCGACCCCGAACCCGATTGGGTACCATTTTTTACTCCCCATCCCCGACCCCGACCCCGACCCCGATTTAAAATACCCGAACCCGATCATCGGGTACCCACGGGTATCGGGTATACGGGTACCCATTGCCATCCCTAGTTGTAAATACTCAGGTGAAACAAGCTTCACCTGATAGCGCTTGTTTTTTTTGTTTTTTTTGTTTTTTTTGCAGATTTACATGAAGGCATAAATGTTTTTACGTGAACGTATAAATGTTTTTACATAAATGTGTTAATGGTTTTACATGAACATGTATATATATTTAATATATAATTATATAAAATATAAAATAATTTAAATATATTTTTTAAATATCTTAAAAATAAATTTTAAAATATTTTAATTTATTTAAATATATTACAAAAAAAAATTAAATATTTTTGTTTTACAAATTTATTTAAATATATTTACAAAATTATTTAAATATCTTTCAAAAATAATTAAAAATATGTTTTTAAATGTTTATATTTAATATATAATTATATAATTATATAAAATTTTAAACTAATCTTAAAATAAAATTATATTAATTCATATTTATTATTTTATATATATTAGAAATAAAATTATATGAATTATTGTTTAATCATTTAAATATATCACAAATAAATTTATAAACATAATTTATAAATAAGAGTCAATTTAAGTTTGCTTCACTCAACAGTGAATATATATCAATCAATTTTACATGGATAACCTCATGTAAAACAGTATAGACTGTCTCTTCAATGGTCATGTAAAACGGAGTGAAGCGAATGAAGCTTCACTCATTTCCATTTCTGCTGAACCCGGAATAAAATACGGGTTCCGGGTTCTCTCTCTTCCTTTCAACCCAGTTTTAATTTATTAATATAATAATAATGCTGAGTTTTGATTGGTCCGCAACAGGGGAACACCCCATTCGGTAGCAGAAGATCTGAGTTGCAATCCAAACATATTTCTCTTATCATGCCTAAAGAAAAAGCAGAAAAACTTCCCAATTAATTTTAACCAAAGTAGTCATAATTAATAAAAACCCAATTTTGAATATTGTACTAGCTAGGATTATTTGAAAATGATAAAATTATTTTCTCACTTGAACGTCTTATGTGAAAAAATTGATAAAAAAATTGTAAACTTTTGTTCTTTGGTGGTTATAGTGATCAATATTTATTATAAAAAGAAAAGGGTGAATTAATTTAGTTTATGTAAAAATGTCTCATTAATAAACGTTATTATTATTATTATTATTATTATTATTATTATTATTATTATTATTATTATTATTATTATTATTATTATTATTATATATATATATATATATATATATATATATATATATATATATATATAAATATAATTTGAATCAACATGAAATTAATTGTACACATGGCCTAACTCCTAATTGAAGAAATATGAGTACGTATGTGACTTTAACGGTACTGCATGTGATCCGTCGGGGATGTCCTACAATGTAGATTAATTAAATTCTGTTTATTTTTAAAAAAATACTTAGATGGTTATATTTAATTAAATATCAAAACATTATTTTATAATCCTCTTTAAAGTAAGATGTTTCTTGGCTGGTCAAATAAATTGTGTTTGTGAATTAACTAGACACATTTGACCATGCCTGTTTTATTTTGTTTTTCTATTAATTTTGTTGTTCATTAGAGACTGTGATAATTAATTCTTTTTAAAATGAATTCTTTTTAACGATCAACTTTGTTATAATTGGCTAAATGATTTTAAAATTTTAATTTGAGGCTAAGAGTGAGTCATATGATCGTACATGGTGAATGATAAATATTATTTATATATATATTTAAAGTAGGTCTAATTTAAAAGCAATATTATTCTGTATTTCCTTTAATTATCAATAAGGTTAAAAAAAGCTAATAAGAACATAAAAGGAAATAAAGCAATTATTCTGTTTTTAAAATTGTTATATATATATATATATATATATATATATATATATATATATATATATATATATATACTGTTAAAAGGTTTTGTTTGTTTGTTTAGAAAGTTCTTACATAATTATAATTATAATTAAATATTAAACTTTATTTTACTATCCCTTAAATCAAAATGTGTATTCGTTCGGTTGGAATTAGCCAGGCACGTTTGACCTGTTTTATTAAAAAAAAAATGAGTTATTAATTCGGTGACAAAGTTGTTTTTAGAGTAATTAATTAATTAATACAATTAAATTTATTTTAAAAATTAGGGGGAAATTAGCTCTTATTAAAACACGTTTAATTTTAGAACGAAATTCTTTAATATGTATTAGTCATTTAATTTGAAGCGATTTTTGAATATATATAAACTGGTATTAGAATGATTAAAAAATATTTGATAGAATTATTTATTCACTTAAACTATTCCTAAATTGTTAAAATTTTGATGAGAAAATTGAAGAACTTTTATTCATCAGTTATAATAATAAATTTATAAAAGAAGAAAAAAAAATTAATTTATTTCATTTGAATAAATATGAAATGAAAGTACATCTTAATTTTAACTCTTAATACAGAAATTAGTATTTTATATATGTGATTTCAAGTGGAAATTTTTTGCATGTGAACATTTTACTAACAGTTATAAATAACCGGATGCAAATTTTTTTATAAAACTTAGTTAATGAATTCATTATCAAATAACATAATATAACCTAACTGTAAAAACAATCTAAAAAATAAGAAAAATATGACTTATTAAAATGATGAAATATCTTAACTAGCCTAGTCTATGTATCTTAGACTAGCTGAAAGCCCAAAACCCTAGGATATATATATATATATATATATATATATATATATATATATATATATATATATATATATATATATATATATATATATATATATATATATATATATATATATATATATATATAAAAGAAAATGATAGACTATGACAATGGTGACGAAAGCTATTGATTATAACCTTCTCCATAAGCATGTTTGATTTTGATGTTATTTTTTTAATATAGTTTAATAAAAAAAATTAATAGAATTTTAATTAATTGAATTAATATAATATATTTTTTTTATATTTTAATTAAATGATGGTATTGTTAAAATAAAATAAGACCGATAAAATTTGACTAGTTTGATTTTAAAAAACTCTTAATAAGAGAAAATTTGAATGAGGAAATAAGAGAGTGAATGACTACCCAATATAATTTACTCAAAAAAATCAAATAATTACTTATCCTATATCCTAGTTAGAGTAATGAGTTTTATCTAGTCTAAGATATATAATTTAAGCCAGTTAATATATTTCTATCATTTAAATATAAAAAACAAATATTTATATATTATTTTACCGTTGGAATTTAATATATGTTATTTGACCATTAATTGATTATACAATTTATACGAAGATTTTATACCATTCTTGTTAAATTCTTTATAAGAAAATCACTTTATTTATAAATAAGACTTTGTATTGATTTTATGAATGTTTCAAATCGTAATACATTATCTTTTAGGTTTATATTGAAATTTTAAAATACTTTAACAACTAATAATAAAATTGATCAAGTATTTTTATTTGAAAAAAAATATAAAAAGTTTTAAAAAACTATATAAAAAAAAAATAGTCTGGATTGAAGTGTCTAACTCCACACCTAACATTTTATTATTTACTGTTTCAAAATGACATTTAGTTACTCTTTCTAATATTTAACTTTGTAATCACACTTTTATACGTCTATCATCAAATAAAGAATTAAGGTTCACATGCAACATTTTTTTTTTAATTTAGTTATCTTTTTTATTATATAAATATATATATATATATATATATATATATATTATTTGTTCTCTTATTATTATTTTTAAACACAATTGATGATAATTTTATAGATACATAACTATTTTTGTTATGTTAGAATTTGATTTTGATTCAGTTGATAAATAAGTAGTTAATGTATCTGAAATAATATAATATTATTAAAAATAAATATAAAATTGATTTAGTTTTGAAGTTTTTGTAACTTTTTTTTAAGTGATTTAGATTGAAAATTTAGATAGTTTGTTTTTTGTTACATTTCATTTTTTAATTTAATTTTTATTTGTTTCTAATAGAAGATAGTGGCTAATTTTATAATTATAAATATCATAACTAATATTTTAATAATGTAATCCTTAATTAAAGATATCTTTAAAAAGTTTTATAACATTTGATCCAATAAAAAGGAAAAAAAAAGTATGCAAGTAAGAGGTACGAGATATGAAAAAATAAAATGTGAGTGATTATAAAATAAGAAAAAAAAATTGATATTTATAGTGACATTAATTAATTTATATTTCAATATTGTGTATACTATATTATAATTTATTTATTTTTGTTTTTGCTCTATTAGAGCAAAATCAAAGGAGATGTCGATCAGATTTTATAATTGATCAAATACTCTTCATTTTTAGGTTGCATTTAATTTTTCTTTTCTTAAATTAATATATATATATATATATAAATAAATAAAATTATTCAAATAAAATTATATTATTAGTTGGTGACTTGTATCAACTAATAAAGGTGTCATAATTTTTAACAAAATTGCTAAATTTATATGTAATCTAAAAAAAATTTGTGATCTTTATATAATAATAATTAATGACATATTTTAAGATTATAAGTTATTAAAGAAAATTTTAAGTCACAACAATAATTAATGATTGATAAAATAATTATTTAATATCTTCTTAATAATTTTTTATTAAAGATATCTTTAAAAAGTTTTATAACATTTGATTCAAACTAATTTAGTATCTAAGCATTGTATTAATCTTGATTTAGGATAACTTTTAAATATTTAGTTAAGAATGATTTAAAATTTAAGCATAACATTATTTTTTATTAAATACATTTTACAAGTATTTTTTTTAAAATAATTTAACGTCTAAGTATGGTATTGGTCTTTATTTAGGATAAATTTTGCTTAGTCTACCTTAAAGAAATTGAGAAATTATTTCTTGAATATTTTTCTAACAATTTTATTTATTTTTAATTGTTTGTTTTTTCTCTTTTATTTATCTATAAAGTACCTCAAACTAGAATACATTATTATGGGATCAATGTCTAAAATTATATAATATAAATATGTTTAAACAAAATTTTGAACATTTATTTATTTATTATATACATATAATCTGTAATATTTATTAATGATTTAAACAATTTTTCTCTTCAACATATAAAACTACTTTTATTCAATATATGATCAAATTACCTTTAATATTTTTCAAACTTCATACTATGAAAATTAGAATAAATATTCAAAATATATATTTGTTAGTAATTTTGAATGGTAAAATTTAAAAATTATTTTTTTCGTGAAATTATTTGGTATAAAAATATATATCATTTATTTTAAAATTTAAAAAATGGTTTTATTAATAATGTGTACACACAAGTTTAATTTTATGAATGTTGTGATAATTTATATAATATTACCATTTGGACTTGTATATTAATTTACAATATAATTAATATACACTTGTATTTTATTATAATTTAATTTAAATTATATATACTCACCTTTTAAATTTTTATTAACTATGTGTGGTAAAATATAACCTTTTAAAATTTAATAAACTGCAGAAAAATATTTAAATAAAATAATTTTATTAATTTTGTGTTTGACATAAGTAAGAAAATTCAATAATTATAAGTAATTTATTTGAATAATTTGAGAATAATGCAATTATTCATAATAATTATTTCCTTTATTTTAATAATATCTTTCAAACTCTCCACTATAACATCTTTGCGTTTTTCTCTCTTAAGAAGGGCAACATCCCGTGCATACTCTGTTAGTATCTCTTATGTCACAGAAGCAACAATGATGTGGACAAACAGGATCAGGACAATCTGTTCATTAAATGAATCAAATAATTATTATATTAAATCATAATTAAGTATTATTTTTACCAAATACAAATTATATATAATTGCACACTGTAATACAAATTTATTTAATAACAAATTGAAATAGGATAAATATAGTACCATAAATTTGAAGTTTATCTCCATGACCAAGATCTTGCTTAGTATTAATCATTAAAGGACCACGATTCGGAACAGCTTCATTCACCAGCATCAATGCTAATAAAATTAGCACACAAATCAACAAAGAAGATGTTTTCATAGTAATAGCTTAGTTTGAAAACAAGATAGAAAAATGATGTTGTACTAATTTGATTTATTCATTACAAATACATATTTATAGTCTAAAAATTGCACAACAAAATAAGTTTTTTAATATATTATAATCATTAACGTTATATATATATATATATATATATATATATATATATATATATATATATTTATATTTAGAATCATTCTAATCAAATAATATTCTTGCTAATTGTTTTTATAAAAATAAGGAATTCCAAATAATACAAATATACATTTCCTTAAAAGTATTGGAATTGAACCACTTCCTAAATACATTACTATAATATATATTATCTATTATATAGTTTTTAAAATAATATCAAAATTTACCAAATATTTAATAAATTAACAATTACACAACATACATGAATATAATTATTTTAAAAATATTAGAAACAACTAACAAACTTAGTATAATTCTTCTTGTACCTTATATCTTCTTTGAAATTTTTTGTGTATACTAATTTACTTGTTTGATGAAGTTCCTTATAAATTTATTTTTTGTTTAACTTTATTCCATCATTCAAACTGTAATTTTTTTTATAACTAGACAGACAAATAAAATTTATAATTATAAACAAAATATTATTTTCAATCGTCTAACAAAATACTTTGTTTTGAAAGAATTCTCTAACAAATCTTGTAATAGGAGTTTTATTTTCATAAATGATTTATGCAATTCAATATCAAGATAATTAATTATTAATTTTGATTTTGATTGTACATACGATATCTTTCTTACATGTAACTTCTATTTGAATTTAATTCGAATTAATTTTTTATAAAAAAATTAAAGTTTCACCGCAACTAATTAAATCGTTCCTAATATTAAGGGTGAGAAAAATTACAGATATTATAAGTATATTAAAAATATTGTACCGCAATTTATCGAAAATATTTATTTTTAAGGTATACCGAAAAAAAGTAAGGTATGGTACCGATACTGAAATTATTGGTACGGTGAATGTATGAAAATTTTTAAAATTTTGGTATATCGAGATATATCGAAATGGTATTTATAAATTAAAATATATAATATATAAATGAATTTAATTATCAAAATATAATTTTTAAATATTATCAAAATATAATTATTCTAAAATATTATTCAATATATGCAGGTTCTACCTTACCGATTAGATCGACTTTTTTTTTAATTTAATATGTTTTTTAGGTATCAAAAGTATAATATCGATACCGTACCGAAATTAAGGTATATCGAATCAAGGTAATGTAATGTATGAATATTTTATATAACGAAATTAAGGTATATCGTAATTAAGATATATCGAAATCAAGGTAAGGTAAATGTATACATTTTTTATATATCAAAATTTTTGGTAAAATATAAGATATATATAAAATATTAAGGTATACTGTATTGACCCAAACTATTACTATTATATACAAAATTAGTGAAAACTGCAAACTCTTAAGTTAAAATTATAATTTTTTAAAGGATTGTTTTTTTTGAACAATTAAAAATTTCCACCACTTATGTCTTTGTTAGAGATTTTTTATTTATTTATAAAAAAATCTAAATATAATCAAAACCTTTTTTTTATGAATTATATTATTTAATTCATTCATTAAAATATTAAATATTTTATATTTTTATATAATATTATATAATTATATATTAATATAATATTTTGTATTAAAATTAAATAAACAAAATTTTACTTTCTTAAAATTAAGGTTGCGGTAATGGTAATCGGAAATTAATCGACACATACATATTAATGATTAATTAGATTAATCGGGATTAATCAATTAATCGTTTTTAGCCTAAACATATTATTTATTCCCGAAGTGACCACTTTTAGGCAAAGCTTGCAGTGAAGTCTATTCTTGTCTTTAGGATCAATAATATTTTCGTAGTTCCAACCAACTACAACTAATACTACTTTTCAATTATTAGTTTCTTGTTTATTTATATATACTAATTTAAGAAAATAAAATTTTAATGCAAATTTGAATTACAAATACATTTTATCAAATAGAAAATCGAATAAGCAACTCCTTTAATCTTCTTAATATTGGGAAAACAAAAAATTAAATTATTTGGTATATAGAATATTGGAAGAGAAAATAATAAATGTCATTCAAACTCAATTATTTGTAAACATATGGATTTAGGGTATAGAATTTTGGGGATTGTAAAATAAAGTTTTATATTTAATTAAATATAATCATGCACTTTCTAAACAAACAAACAACTTTAATAATAAATAAAATTTAAAATAGAAAAGCTGATTAATTTCCCTATTATCTTATGTTCTATTTTTTTTAACCTCATTCGTCATTACAGATCGAAGTGCAGAATAATAATAGACTACTGGTAGTGGTCGCATTTATATTTTTCATAAGCACATTCTCCAACGTGTTTGGCCAGATATCAATTCAGATTAGTCCTTGAAATTTAGACAAATTTAAACTATATAATTGGACTTACTATATATATATATATATATATATATATATATATATATATATATATATATATATATATATATAAATAAATATATATAATAGTAATTAAGTCATCTAATAATTAACCTTAATTTGTTGTCCATAATGGCTGGAAAGATTTTTTAATAACTATAATCCTAAATAATGTGTCATTAATTAATTATTATATACAATATATTTTATATTATATACTTTTGATCTATTAAGCCATGTTCTTATATTATTTGTTATAGAAAAATCACTGTATTTATAAACAAGGATTTTGACTTTCAAATTTTATTTTTCATGAACGTTCAAATTGAAATTAAAATGCATAAGCCAATAACAATGTTGATCATGGCTAAAAAGAGTTCATTTGATTTTATTTTTTTTTTAACTGTAAAAACAAAATAAAACATGGGATAGATGTGCCTAATTCCATGTGTACCATTTTATTATTTATAGTTTGAAAATGACATTTAATTGACATAAATAAATCATTTTTAAAGTTTGATTTAAATGATATATGATTAAGAGGTAGTTTAAATAATTTTGTTCCAATTGAAATACAAAAAGATAGAGTTAAAAAAATAATTAAAAGTATTAACAATTTTTAAATAAAAAGTATTTCAATATTTTATTAATAAATTAATTAATTAATTTGACTTGTAAGTATTGAACAACCAACAATAGTTTAGTGTGACCAGGGGCGGAGCAAGGATGAAAAATTACCTGGGGCTGACTCTAACTTGCATCTCAGATTTAACTTTCTATGTTTCGCTTTTTTTTTCAATAAAATTTCCACGATTATTAGAAGATGGAAACTCGTCATGCTCTCTCAATGCACACGCTTGCAAAGTGAGCCACCGAGTGCTTTCAATAGTTACTGTAAGCCTAATCTGTTATTTTGTTTTTCATTTAAAGACTGTGCATTTAGTACTTTATTCATATGACAAGGATATTCATTAGATTATCAAGATATTCAACTGCTCTATTATGTGGTGAAATATTATATCTTATATGCATAATAAAAGAGCATATATCCTCATCATTAACTCGCTTTCAATATTTGAATCCATCTATTGTAAATGTAGGTTTTTGGGGTTTCTTATGTTAAAACAAGAAACATGGGAAATAAAAACCAGCATCTTTCAAAGGAGAGTATTCTAACCAAGTAAATTTCTTAAACCAATGACTTTGGAACCGTCGATTTTGATTTCCAAATTTGGTCGGCGGGTACTCATCCTTAATAGGTTGATATGACCCCATCTTGATATAAGCTCGTCTAATTTCATCTCTTTGATTAAAAGGATATTTCCATATCGGAATACGTAATGTTGGATCAAGTTTAAGAGAACTTACAACAACATCAATTTTAGGAGATTTGTTAAGGATATCAAATTCTTTATTTTAACTTGTTTATTAATATTAATTTATATTTTCTTATAAAATTTTGAAATATTTTAAAATTAAGAAATATAAAACGGGTTTGATCACCTGACCTCATATTTACATTTCAATAACATCGCCAACTGGGCTAAAATTCACATATCAAACACATATATAAAAAAAAAAATTAGGATTTTAATTTAGGTGGGGCTGGAGCCCACCCTAACCCATGGGTGGCTCTGCCCCTAATCGTGACCTAATATATTTCCTTTCTCATGCTTAGAGAAAAAGGAGAAAAGATTCCCAATTAATTTAAAAAAGAGATGCTATTAAATATGAACTTCTTTTACAATAATTTAAATAATTATGATTATAATCATAATTGTGATAATAATTAATAATTATAATGATAAATAATTAAATTCTAGATTCTAAGTTTAACTCTTATATATATATATTTCACGCTAGTCTAATTTTGGCTAAAAACTTCCTGAAGTATTTAGATTGATCATAAAACTTGTTTGAATTGACTTTTTCCTCAATTTCAACTTTTTTTCATAATTTTAAACCCTCACTCATTTTTATAAAATCCTAACAAAATACAAATGGTTATTCATATCAAAAATAAAAATTTCACATATTTTAAGGTATATTTGGACTAATTCTTAATTTTAACAATCTTGATCATATCATGAATTCTATAACTCTAAAAATCATATAAAAAAATCAAAGGAGTTGCTAATGAGTAAGTCATTATATTGTAATTTAACTTTTTCATAATTTGATATCAAATAAAATTATATAAATAATTCAATTCAAATCAGATTAAGGAAATTGTAGGAGAATACATGTCTTACAAGAGAGTGAACTCATATATCAAATAAATAAATGTGACAATGAAATGGAAATGTACAAAAAAAAACAGGCAAAGTTGGTTTCTTTTTCTTTTTACTTTTTTTCTTTATGAAAGTAATTTTTAATTTAATAAATGTTTATATATATTACTTCAACTTATTAAATAAGAAAAGTTGTGGTCTTATATTTTTTTTTAATGATAAATTTCAAAAAAAAATAAAATAGAATTAAGTCTTTCAAAGCACCACCAAAGTAAAAGTCAAGCAAACTTGATATATAGATTTTACGCCAAAATTTTAAATTAATATTTTAAGATCTTATCTAATTTGTTGGGTGAAATTCCTTAAAATATATATACTACGTACTACATAATTGTTTTATAAACATATCATTTTAATTTATATATAGTATAAGTATATTAAAAGTCTATTTTATGATATATATAATTAAAAATTCAAATTTAATTTGAATTTCTGGGATGGACTAGGAAAAAGTTAATATATAATTTATCACCATCGTTCTCATCATATTTTTTTTTATAGGAAAATCACTTTATTTATAAACAAAAATTTTGGCTTTTCATTTTTTGTTTTGATTAGAGAAAATCAATATATCAATCCAAACATATTTCCCTTATCATGCCTAAAGAAAAAGCAGAAGGACTTCCCAATTAATTTAAAAAGATATGATATTGAATATGAACTTCTTTCATTGATATATATTATTCGTTAGACGCCCAAGAAGAAGAAAGGTGCTAGCTATTTTCTTTTCTCGTTTCTTTATTGATCTGTATTGAATTCTTTACATACATACCTTTTTTTTTTTATTTCATTAGATTTTGGTTTCTAGATGCTTAGATTGTCAAGAAAGACGATTTTGTTGTTGATTCATTTTGGGTGTTGAAAATCCTGCGTATCTTTTAGATTTTATATTCCTCATGGATATGAGCAGTCCTTTGTGATTCTGCTACTAAGAAAGATTGTTGAAATAGATAGTCTTAGTCATTAAGATTGTTCAATGTCAGTGGTTATTGTTTGTCTGTTTTTGTTTCTTAAACTCTTACTATTAGGCTTCATCGTTTCCAGATTCTGTCTGTATTATTATGATTATGTGAATGACATATATTACTTAAATGAACTAGTATGCAGGGCTTCCACTAGGGTTGTAGGATTGAAACACATCAATGCTGTCTTAAAAAAATGTGAAGGAAGGGATCTTATTAAAGCTTACAGTTAAGATGCAGTAGTTTGAGTTAACTACTTTCAGGCCATGACCTATAATCCTAACTTGTTTAATGATGTAACTTAGTAAATTAATTGAATGAGAAGCTACCTTTTTGTATATTCTGTCTATTCCTATTTCGATCTCATGTTTTTATCTATTGATGTATTATACACTATGTGACAATCCTAAAGTAAAAGGGAAAGCATGAAATGAACTGAAAAGGAAAGATGAACTTCAAATTTTCTTGAAATCTTGGTTGTGCATGTTTGGTAGATTGGTTTGTATTGTTTCTGTAGCTCACAAATAATGTTTTCTGCTGTAAAAGGAAGAAAGACACGTAAAAAGAAAGAAGTTGGCTTTCTCAGATGTATTGACACGACTAAATTTGCCATTGTTATGTATATGAATTGGTAATTTGTCAATTGGAAGAATAAATGTTGAATTCTTACAGCTTTCTACAATGGCTTTAGCTGGTTGACTACATGTAGGATAGCTGGTCTAAGAGCTCTTTGGCGTTTATAAATTTTTTACAGCTTTCTATAAAGGTATATAACTCAAATCCTTTGCTTTCTTAATAATGATTGCAGAAATGTCTTGTTCATTGAAAATCTATTCTTTCTAATTCAGTTTATACCTATTTTTCGTTCATAACTTTGCCTATACTGATCTTTTGTCAACTGAATCACAAGAAAGAAGCAACATAGCTAGATATTTCCGGTCAGTTGTCCAGGTAAGTAATAGCTTTTCTGTGTGGAAGTAATAACATAGATTTTATGTTCGGTAATTTGATATGAATTAATACGTCTCATTGTTAAACATTTTATAAATATATATATATATTTATATATATATATATATATATTTTGGTATTAGAATGATTAAAAAGTATTTGATAGAATTATTTACTGACTTAAATTATCCTTAAATCGTTAAAATTTTGATAAGAGAATTGAAGAACTTTTGTTAATCGGTTGTAATAATAAACTTATAAAAGATAAAAAAATAAAAAAATTAAATTTATTACATTTGAATAAACATTAAATGAAAGCGCATCTCTTAACTTTACCTCCTTAGTAATTTTATATATCTCCTTAGTAATTTTATATATGTGGCTTCAAGTCCAACTCTAACAAAGATTTTACATGTGAACACTTTATTAACATAATCTAAAAAAAAAAATATGACATATAAAAATGATGAAGTATCTTAGCTAGCCTAGTCTATGTATCTTAGACCAGTTGAAAAGACCGCAACCTTATTAGTATATATATTATATATTTAAAATCAAACATGCTCTTCGAGAAGGTTATAATCAATCATTTTAGTCACTATTGTCATTAAAAGATTGTCATAAAAAGAGTTAGACTATACTTTTCTTATTTTTATATATATATATAAAATAAAAATAAAAATAAAAATAAGAAAAATATAGCACAACTCTCTTTTTATATAGCAATAGTGATTAAAGCTGTTGATTACAACCTTCTGTGTTTGATTTTATTTTTATAAATATAGTTTAATAAAAATAATTATTAGAATTTAATTAATTGAATTAATATAATGCAATTTTTTATATTTTAATTGAATGATGATATTGTTAAATTGAATTAAGACTGATAAAATTTGACTAAATATTTTTTTTAAAACTCTTAATATATATATATATATATATATATATATATATATATAGCTAGAGTTCTGAGTCTTAACTAGTCTAAAATATATAGTTTGAGGTACTTAAGGTATTTCATCATTTAAATATAAAAAACAAATATTTCTATATTATTATTATTATTATATACAAATCACAACTCATTTTTAAATTACATATAAAGTTAGTAATGTTGTGAAGAGATAGTGTATCTTATAGGCTTGTAGCATTATGTACATGTCTGAAGCCACCAACCAATAATACTTTTCTATTAGTAGCTTCTTGTTTATTTATATACTAATTTAAGAAAATAAAAATTAAATGCAAATTTGAATTAAAGAGACATTTTACCAATTAGAAAATCGAATAAGAAACTCCATTAATCTTTTTAATATTGGAAAAAAAATTAAATTATTTGATATATGGAATATTGGAAGAGAAAATAATAAATGTCATTTAAACTGATCAATTATTTGTCTTACCGAAGAAACATATTGATTAAGGGGATTGTAAAATAAAATTTGATATTTAATTAAATATAATCATGTATTTTTTAAATAAACAAACAACTTTAATAATAAATAAAATTTAAAATAGAAAAGCTGATTTATTTCCCTATTTATCTTATGTTCTATTTTTTTTTAACCTCATTCGTCATTACAGAAATGAAATGCAGAATAATAAGCACCTTCTCCAACGTGTTTGGCCTGATATCAATTCAGATTAGTCCTTGAAATTTAGACAAATTTAAACTATATAATTGGACTTACTATGTATATATATATATATATAAATAAATATATATAATAGTAATTAAGTCATCTAATAATTAACCTTAATTTGTTGTCCATAATGGCTGGAAAGATTTTTTAATAACTATAATCCTAAATAATGTGTCATTAATTAATTATTATATACAACATATTTTATATTATATACTTTTGATCTATTAAGCCATGTTCTTACAACTTCAACCACAAAGTATTACGTCTTTCAATGTCAAGCAACCTGTTCGGTTGGAATAATTGAAATAATTTAGGAAGAAAAAAAAATTAGTGATAGATTTTGAAAAAATGAAAATGTTTTTTTTTTTTTATAATTAATTGATGATTTAATGAATGAGAGGTAGAGGGAAGTGATGTTTCATTTTTTTGAATTATTAGAATAATCAAAACCGTAAAATTTATTTATACGTCAATTTTTTTTTTTCTTTCCTACTATTGAAGAAGCTTGGAGAACTATCAAAATTTACAACAATTAACTTAGTAAAAATGAATACTTAAAATCTTGAGTGAAATTACTTAAAATATATACTACCAGACAATTATTTTACAAATACCATTTTAATTTATAATACATATTATAAACATATTAAAATCCCATTTTAATTATATATATCATAAAAAGCAAATTAAAAGTTTTTTGAATTTCCGGGATAAACCAGAAAAAAGTTAATTGGAAATAAACCACTAAAATCTGATCAATATTTTTGGGTTGGGAATATATATATATTTGTGATAAAACAATTGTGATCTTCTTTTATTTCTAATTATTTTTTAAATATTTCTAAAAAGTAGGATAATATTAAAAAAAATGAATTCTGTTAGTAAAAAAAAAATAATTTATAAATGTTGAATCTTATTTTAGAAATTGTATGGAGTATATATATATATATATATAATCACCATTTTCATAATATTTATTTTTATAGGAAAATCACTTTATTTATAAACAAGGATTTTGACTTTCAATTTTTTTTCTTGAACGTTTCAAATTGTAATACATTTTCATTTTATACTCTAAAATTGAAATTAAAATGCTTAAGCCAATAACAATGTTGATGTGATTTTTTTTTACAAAAAAAACTGTAAAAACAAAATAAAACATGGGATAGATGTGCCTAATTCCATGTGTACCATTTTATTATTTATAGTTTGAAAATGACATTTAATTGATATAAAATAAATCATTTTTAAAGTTGATTTAAATGATATATGATTAACTGAGGTTATTTAAATAATTTTGTTGAGATTGAGTTACAAAAAAGATGAATTAAAAAAATAATTAAAAATAATTAACATTTTTTAAATAAAAAATATTTCAATATTTTATTAATAAATTAATTAATTAATTTGACTTATAAAAATTGAACAAAGAACAATAGTTTAGTTGTGACCTAACATATTTCCTTTCTCATGTGCGAGAAAAAGGAGAAATGATTTCCAATTAATTTAAAAAGGTATGTTATTAAACATGAACTTCTTTAACTATAATTTAAATAATTATAGTTATAATCATAATTGTGATAATAAATTAATAATAATTCTAATAATAAATAATTAAATTCTAGATTCTAAGTTTAACCCTTATATATATTTCACGTCAGTCTAATTTTGGCTAAAAACTTCCTGGAGCATTTAAATCAATCATAAAACTTGTTTGAATTTACTTTTTCCTCCATTTCAACATTTTATTCATAATTTAAAAGCCTCACTCAATTTTATAAAATTATAACAAATACAAATGGCCCAAAATAAAATTTTCACAATTTGTAAGGTAAGTGGGGACATTCTCAATTTTTTAACATTATGGTCATATCATAACTTGAATTCTATAACTCCCAAAATCATAATGAAATTTTTTATATATTCTTAAAATTATTTTTAACCAAAATAATTATTTTTAATAAATTTTAAAAAATATTTAATTTTTTTTTAATATATTATAACTTAACTCTAAAAATCACAATATTTTTTTACATGCATATAATATTATTCTCGGCAATTCCATGAAAGTAAATCTTTATTTGAACAAATTCGTTTTTCATGTCTCGTTTAATGTTCTTTTATTCATTCATCTTTTGCCTATTGCTTTCATTATTCAATCTCCTCTAATACTATGAATATCATTTACTCATATTTAGAAAAAAAAAAAATTATGGTTTCTTTTTAGACGCAAACAATTCAAGTTTTGAACCCAAACAAGTGTAACATTTTTTCACGTTTCGAATGATAAAATATTTTGGAGTATAGATCGTCCATTTACAACAGCTGTGTACTATATTGCCGAAACCTTTTCCCACACGTCACCAAACATCAAGCTCTTAAAAAAAGCTTTGAATTTCTTTCGCAATTTATTTAAAAACAAATTAGGTGACGAATCTGAATTGAGTCCGATACATCTTGATCGGTTACTCATCTCACTTTAAGACGATGCAATTTGTGAAAGAGTGATCTTCTCATCACTTTTACGAGATTCGAAAGTAAGGTAAGCAAATAGATCCGAACTTAATTTCAAAATTTCTGAAATATGGTAGAAACATATAAATAGTAACACTTTAAAAAAAATAAATTCCTAGCATCATATAGAAATTAAAATCAAGATGGACAAAAAGAATATAAATTTATTCGCAATAAAGAAAAACTGTTTCTCACAGATTTTTGGCATATCTCTTATATCACAAAACAATAATTATGTGTATTTACAATCTATTAAATCAAATGAAATAATTTACAATAAACATCTTCACAAAAATAGAAATTAATAATTTTACAAAACCATACAATTTTAGTTTAGTAAAAATAATTAGAAATATAATACTATAAATTCAAATTTTCTCTTTATGCCAACATCTTGCATAATATCAATCACGTTGACGCTATTGAACATATCATCAATAATGAGTTAGTCAATAGAATTAGCACACAAATAAAATAAAATAAAAAGTAGATGATTTCATGATGGTGATAATATTGAGAGTAATAGAGAAAAACTAAAAATTTATAAATGAATGATTATTTCACCAATAAAAACACATTTATATTTAAAAAAAAATACCATGCAATCCAATATTTCTTTATTTTGATTTAATATTAATATTAATATTTATCTTTTAATATATTCTAAGCCTACCTTACAATATATTTAATGAATATATATATATTTTAAGCATGAAAATTAATGGGTCTAATTCGAAAAATGGCTTATGCTTCATAAACCTTGCAAGAATGAGATTTTTGCCTTGCAAGAATGAGATTTTTGCCTTGCAAAATGTCCGTCTTGTCTCTGTGACTGCACTTATGCTTAATATGTAATAAAAGTATTTTATTATACTTACGCGTAATATGTAATAAGCGTATCACACTTATGCGTAATATGTAATACGCGTAATATGTAATAAGTGTATTACAAATTACTCGTAAGTGTAATACGCATAAGTGTAATGCGCACAAACTCTAATATATAAACATGTAGCTGTTATATACTTCAATAAGGAGAGTTAGTCTGAGTATTTGTAGGTTCCCTAATGTTGATAGTTCCTTTCTTTCCGCAACATTCTATTTCTCCTGACATTGGGATCCATGGCTTGCCTTTGGATAACTTCTCTCGTTCAGGAAGTGGAGAAGTAAACTTGAGTCGGGTATCAGTAGGATTGAATCTCAATGAGCCTGTAACTTCACAACGGGGAAACTTGATGGACAACAATATTATCGAGTCATAGGCTTATTGTATTCAGTTTGTGTTAGAAAGTAAATGAGTCCATCATTGTTATGATGATTAATGGAGAAGGGCTATTGTTAGGAAAACTAAGATTGTTTGTAAGATCATTTCTTTCAGAGCTTTGGAGTAGAAAACTATTTACAAATTGAAATGGCATTCCTTATAATTTGATAGTACAATTTACAATTAGAAATCGCATTCAATCTATTACACAACCTATACTTTTGTCACTTGAATTAGCATAGTCACTGTTTATTATAAAAAAAAAAAATCAAGACAAGTCTTCATATCAATCTAAAAGAAAACATTGTTATCTCTAAATGAACATTTAGTCACAAGTGCACTTCAAAAAAATTAAAACAATTGTGTAAAAAACGATTTTGAACAAAGACTATGATCCAAATGATGTTGACACTATCATAAATCATTGAAGTCTATGATCCAGATGATGCTGACACTACCAGAAATATAAAGACTCCCGAATTTCCCAAACATGTTATTTTCTGACAAAGTGGTTAGCACATTGTAAGCTTACTTCATTCAATAAATACATGGCAAGTTTCTATACAGATTCAACTTTGAGCGGTCTTCCAAAAACAAGAGCCAATGTCGTTATAAACTTTCTTCTAGCTTCAATCGATAAAATGGCATCAAGGATCTACAATGAGAGAAGAAGTTTTCAATTGTTAGAAGCTAGCAGGTGGACTTTTTTTTTGGGAAAACGACTTAGCGTCATTTCATTAAAAATTCCCAAAAACGGGAAAAAAAACCACGAGTTTAAGAGATCATTCTAGACAGGTCTAGAATGATTTTGAAGTCGTAACATTCTGAATAAAAACTAAAAACGTAAATGAATTATTTGTTTACAATGCTTTCAATTCTAGTGAGTTTAAAAAACGGTAAATTCCAGTTCCTACAGATATTCCAGTTCTGCTTCGTGCTTGGAATTCCTCTCCATGTTCCCGCGAGGGCGCTGCAATCCGATACAACATCTTTCAATAACTCGTCAATGCTCCTGCGGGTTCTGTCATATACCCTTGCATTCCGTTCTTGCCAAATGTTATACACCACTGCTCCAAAGCCGCACTTGAACACGCTTGTTGCAAATCTATTTCCCTTGGCTTTGAGTAGTGCCGCTTCTTTGATTTCATTCCATTTGCTCGGGAAACTGATCAGCTCCAGGCTTTTATAGAATCTGTCCCAAAGCTCCGAAGCAATACAACAGCTCCCGAATAGGTGATCTATGGTTTCTTCATTTCCTATGCATAGGAGACAGCTCGCGTCCGGGATGCTCATATACTTACTAATACGATCACGTGTGCTGAGTCTTTCCTAGAAGACGAGCCATAGGATGAACTGGTGTCGAGGGATAATCTTCGTTGACCATACAAGAGGAGCCCATTCTACTTTCTACGCTTTTTCCCGGATTACCTCCCATATTTTCTTCAATACCAGCTTCCCATTGTCCTCAGCTTTCCATTCATGAATATCCGGTCTGTCGTGTAGTTGTATGTTACTTATATGATCAAGTATCCTCTTTCCTTCTGGAATTTTTCTCAAGAGCAAGTTCCAATTCCCGTATTTGATGTCTCTGATTTTCGCTTTTGCGCAGTCCCTTCTGATACGAGTATTTTGAAACTGCTCCTTGTCGATGATAGGCTGGTTTTCAAACCAAGGGTCGTGCCAGAATAGAGTGCCTTTCCCGTCCCCTAGTCGGATGTCATAAAGATCTGCAATATCGCTTCTTAGTTTAAGAATCTTTTTTAGAGACCAGCTCATACCTTCGTGAATTTTGCAGGTCCAGATGCTGGTTTCGTGTTTCATAAATCTCGTATGCACCAATTTGATCCATAGTGACTCCTGATTGCGCTCCAAAGCCCACAGATACTTGAAGGTTAGAGCCTTGTTCCACTCGATACAGTTCTTCAAGTCGATGCCTCCCTCGTCCTTCGGTTTGTAGAGAGCGGTCCATTTGACTTTCTTTCCTCCTCTTCCACTATTACCCCAGATAAAGTTTCTCATCAGTGTGTCGAGTTCCTTCATTACCTTCTTCGGAATGACCATTTTCTGCGCCTAATAGCCAACTATGACCATAACCACGGTTTTGATAAGTTCGATCCTCCCTGCATAAGAAAGTTTTTTCGCTGCCCAGCCAGATATCGTGCTTTTTACCTTTTCAATCAGCGGCTTACAGTGTGAGATATCGATCTGCTTCGCAGTTAACGGAATTCCTAAGTACCTTATGGGAAATCTGCCTTCCTTGATGCCCATGATGTTGAAGATGTCCTGCTTTGTTTCGTCCTTCACGCCTCCATAAAATGCCACACTTTTGCTTTCATTAATAGTTAAACCTGTTACCTCAGAAAAGAACGTTAGTGCAGCCCTAATAGTTTTAATGGAATCAACGTCCGCGTGCGCTAGAATGAACAAATCGTCAGCAAAGCATAAATGTGTTACCTCCTCTACCTCACAGAATGTGTGAAAGATGTATGGACGATTCTTTCGGAACATCGCGAAGATGCTCTCAAAGATCGCCATGATAGCTACGAAAAGGTAAGAAGAGAGGGGGTCCCCTTGCCTTACCCCGTTTTCACCCTTGAAATAGCCTCTGTGGACTCCATTGACGCTAACAACAAAACATGATGATGAAACGCATTGCATAATCCAATCGATAAAAATCATAGGAAAAGCAGAAACAACCAGAAAGTCTCGAATGACTTCCCATCTAACAGAGTCAAAAGCTTTCTTGATATCTATTTTGAAAGCCACTCTCGGGGATATTTTCTTATTCCCGTAGCCTTTTAATAGGCTCTGCATGAGAAGAATATTATGAGAGATTGTCCTACCGGGGATGAATGCAGATTGATTAAGATTTATTATTTTTCTATAACATTTTTTAAACGTTTAGAAATGATTTTTAAAATTATTTTATAAATCACATTGCAGCAGGAAATTGGTCTGAAATCTTGTACTTTTTCAGGTACCGCAGTTTTGGGGATCAAGGTTAGGACCGCTGTATTCCATTGCTTTAACATCTTCCTGTTTTTTAAAAACTCCAGAACCCCATCAGTAACATCTTTACCCACAACCGACCAATTATCTTTGAAGAACTGTGCATTAAACCCATTAGGACCCGGACTTTTATTCCCATCAATACTAAACAGAGCTTCTTTAACCTCAACCTTCGTGACTACCCTTATCAACTCGCGACTATCTTCTGAAGAGATTTTCCTATCAATAATTTGATACAAGGTATTCAGGTGACTTTGATGCTGCTTTCTTGTACCCATAAGCTGCTTATAGAAATCAATAGTCAGATCTTGGACACCCTTTTGACCCTGAACATATTCACCATCATCATTCTTCAACCTGTACACATTGTTTCTCATGTTTCTAGCCTTGCATTTTCTGTAGAAGAAAGCTGTGTTTTTGTTACCCAACGAAAGCCAGCTCTGTCTTGATTTCTGTCTAACAAAATTCTCTTCAAGCAGACTCAGCTTCCTGAAGTTTTCAAGCGCATATCTTTCTGTTTCATTGAGTTGTTCATCACAATCATCCATTAATAACTTTTTCTGAACCTCTTCCAGTTCTTCTCTAGCAGCCAGAACTCTATTGGAGATATTGCTGAACTTTTTCTTGTCAAAGCTTTGAAGATGATTCTTCAGGAGCTTAAGCTTCTCAGAAACCCTGTACATGTTGGAACCTCAGACATCTGTTGACCATACGGTTTCGAGGATACCCTTGAATTTATCGTTATCCATCCAAAAATTGAAAAATTTAAAGGGCCTTTTGAATCTTTCTTCCTTTTCCCAGAACAATTTAATCGGGCAGTGATCAGATATACCCGGATTCAAAACATGAAGTTGACTTCTCGGAAATTGGCTAATCCAGTTCTCATTTACCAGATATCTGTCAATTCTACTTTTTCTAATTTGTTCATTCCCTCTCGTAGAAGACCAAGTGAAGAAGTTCCCAGAATTGGTAGGCTCGATACAACCCATATCTCTGATGCAGTCATTAAATTCAATCATATCCCGAGTAATTTCAGATTCTGGGATACGATCAGATTCGTTTCTAGTTACGTTGTAATCACCGAGGACAACCCAAGATTTATCAATACCGATCCAGTTTCTAAGACAATTCTAGAGGAGTCTTCTTTCCGTGCTTGAGTTGCTACCATAGATAATAGCAAGATTAAACATGATTCTTGTGATTCTGTCTTTGACCTCCACCAGGATTGCTTGATCATTCGAAAAAAGAGTCATCACCTCAACAACTTTGTTATCCCAAATAACCCAGATTCTGCCCGTTTTGTCATTTGAGTTGTGAATGATTTCCCAACTACTATCAGTACACAGTTTGCTAACCTTCTCAACGTTCCGACTTTTGACTTTTGTCTCAAGAATACCCATAATAGTGATCTTCTGATTCTCAATGATCCTCCTGATTTCTTTACATTTTAGAGGGTCATTGAGTCCCCTTATGTTCCATGTCACTATATTCATGAATGAATATAAGTGTTGGGTTCCTGACTTTCCAGACTGTCCTAGACCTCTTCATCAGAGAAATCATAAGCATCACTTGCCTCACTATCCTCAATGGCTACAGTTTGATTACATGGAATACTATTGCCATTGAGTGAGGGTTGCCTCATGTAGATCTCATCTTCTCCCGTGATAGATTTAGTAGCTTCTGGATCCAAGATCTTTCTTCTTTGTCTTCGATTTTCATCTTGTTCTGCTTTAGTAGGTCTTTTTTGACTTTGAACCTCTTCACTACTAGATTCATGTTTGTTATCGGTTTTTATTCGCCCTACTTCAGAATTAAGGCTCACTGCCTTATTCAAGACCAAATTGTCTTCTTCTGCACTTGATCTTTTGATTTCACAAAACCCAAGATTTCCCAGTCCATTCTCAAGAGCTTTTTTATTACTTATTCCAAGATTCTCCTGTTCATCATCTCGAAAGGTGGCTCTGAGCCCAAGGGTCAGGTCATTTAGAATTTTAATGACATTGTTTTTTTGGTTCCTGCTTGCATTCCTAGAACTGTGAAGAGTAGACTCATGACCTATTGGAGTGCCTTCAGATCCAGTTTTGCTTGTTTCATATGGGCCAAGTATTCCCCGTCCCATAGATCTTTGAATTTCAGAAACTTTGGAACTAGGACATGTAGTTACATCAAGACCAATTCTTTGATCAGTATTGGGATCGGTAGAGTTAGGACTAACAATAGTATCATCCACAATAATAGGACTTGTGCCAGTATTAGGACCAATATAGCCGGGATCAGCAATGGTTGCACATTTTTCATCAGGACCTGTAGTAGCAAGTCCGGTAGCTTGAGTAGTTTCATGATCAACAAGTCCAAGACCAGGCTTAATATGGTCAATATGGCTAGGAACAGTAGCTTTATGAGAAGCTCTAGGACCGGTGTGTCTATGTCTAGCTTTATCAGGACCGATACCCTGATCAGGACTAACATTTTGAACAGGACCTATTCTTGAGAAAACAGAATCCCTAGGACCGGTGCCCTGAACATGACCAATATAATCAACGTTAGTAGGGCCAGCTTGTACCCTTACCCACTTCATTCTTTTTTCTATCTTCTTCCTTACCCTTATCTGTTCTTGCTTTTGGTTGCCCATCTTATCATCCTTAGTGCGTTCATTGCTGTTAAGTTCAGACCTGTTCACATTTCTCTCAACCTGAGCCTGGTTAGAGTCATTGATATCGCTTACTTGAGTGTTGTTATTGGCCTTCGATTTTAGATTATTATTGACTGGACATTTATTCGTAGCGTGTGTGAAAGTGCTACACCATATACATCGATTTGGTTTCCATTCGTATTGTACTCCAATGTCAAATAAATTTCCCAGTCTATCTTTAAGTTCAAGCTTGATTGGAAGAGAGCTACTTGGATGGATTTCGACACTAACTCTGGCCACAGATGCACGCTCGTAACCTTCCATTGCTGGGTAAAACATAAGTGGTTTGCCTATAATGCTTGAAATATAGGTCAGGCCCATTGGGTTGCACATGTGTGGTGGAACATTCTTGAGATTTACCCAGATTTGTTCAAGTTCAGGCGGTCTATGATTAGTATTAAGTTCCTCGCTCCACTTGTACAACTTGAATCTTTTTCCCCTGATAAAAGTATATTCGCTCTCTATGATCGACTTTATTTCGCTTCCATTCCTGAAGGATAGAAAGTAGAATCCGTGATCATTGATTGTGATCCTCTCTAGACCAGAGAATTCCCACTGACCCATCAACGTTCTTTTAACCTCAGCAAATGGTGCTTTCATGTTGCCAATAAAATGACCAACTATGACAAACTCCCATGCCTTGACACATTTTTCTTCAATTTCGGGTGGGAGCTCAAATCGGTGCGGATGATCAAGTGTAATTACCTTTGGGAATAAGGTCTCTATCTGGAATTTTCCCTTTTCTGGATCGCTCATGGCATTTCCATTCCACACCTTTCCTTCTTGCCAAGTTTTATTTGGGTTGCTCATGATAGTGTACACCTTTGTTTTATTACATTTCGAAATTTCCTTCATGGCGTCAACCGTCCACTTGATCACTTCATCATATTGGTCTTTGTTAAAGAGATTCCAATTATTTAGATAGTGACTTTTGAACTGAGCATTCAACTGATCATTTCTTTCTTGGGGCATCTTAATCTCTTGTTTATTAATTTGGAAAAATAGCTTCTTCATCTGGTTTCTCAGTCCTGCCAAATTTGCTATTTCGTTTTTCCTCATTGACCACGTTGGACCAGCAGTAAGATCCTTGTTATCAGCCTGAGTATTTTCTTTGCCAGGAATTGCAGCAGTAGGAGGAGCTGAGGAGGTGACTGTTTCAGGGATGCTATCTTTCCTGACTTGTTTGTTCTTTTCGGCCCATCTAACCCTTATATTTCCCACAAAACCGTTGCCTTCAATTGTTCCGATCTTCTTTAGAATCTCCCCTTTAGTGCTCTTCTCTTGTGTATCAGTTTTCCTCTTTTGAATACTATCAATTGGCATTTCAGGATCCAGATTAACGAGTGGAGAAAACGCACCCAGGTTCAATATCTCAGGATTAACCTCGGGTGTCACAGTTTCCTTGGGATTTACTTCAGCATTCTTCTTAGAACTTGAGTTATTTGCCTTCATGTTTTTCCTTTCTTTGATTTTCGATTCATTTTTACCCTTCTTAGCTGTTTTAGAATTATTCGATCTAGTTTCTTGATCGATCTTTTCAATTTCAGCACTTGTTTTGGAATAATTATGCCTCTTTGCTTTTGGTTTGATCTTTGTTGCCGATATCTTCTTCATGGATTTATGATATTCGAGGTCGCATATTATTGTTTCATCATAATCAGTGCTATCGTCTGATTCCAAATCAACATCTATGCTTTGGTTCTTTTGATTCGACCGATGGCTCATAGCTTTGTTAGTAGATTTATTATCTTGGCGATTAGGACCCGTAGAAGGTGAATATGTGATGTCAAGACCGACATTTAAAGAGATAGGACCGGCATTAGAAGAGTTAGGACTGACATTAGAAGATCTAGGACTGACATTAGAAGAGCTAGGACCAGCATTTGAAGAGCTATGACCGACGTTTGAAGAGCTAGGACCGACATTTGAAGAGATATGACCAATGCCATGAGTAGTTTTAGTGTATCCAGGACCGACGTGTTCAGGATCAATGACTTGAATATTCATGTTATCCACCCTTGTTAGACCCAACTTTTTTGCAACCAAATTATCTTTTTCAGACCCAGCCAAGCGAAAACCGTTGGCTAACCCCATATTAGACCCGGCCAAGCGAAAACCGTTGGCTAACCCCTCATCAGACCCGACCAAGCGAAAACCGTTGGCTAATTCTTCTAGTTTCATACATTCTCCACCTCTTATACCCTGACTTAAATTCTGACCCAACTTATTTGTAGCTTCCATGAGATCCATACCCAGACCCAGATTGTCATTCATGATGTCATCAATCAACGAATCAATATAATTTCCAGTCAAGCTTTCACCATTGGCTATACCAATCAAGTTCAGTTCATCATCCTTTACATCTGTATTATTAGGCTTTTCTAATTTAGCTGAATTTATTTCCATGAATAGCTCAACTCAGATCCAATTTTTTCAGTGTTTTCAGATTCTGTTAGACTATGTCTTCTTTTAACAGTTTCAGCTAGATGTGTAGGCTGTTTAGAAGATCCTGCAATTTTAGCCTCAGTTTCAGAATCCTGGGCGCATTTAGTGTCTTCTGTCCAACCTTTTTCAAGCCTAGTACATAGTCTGGATATCTGACTTTCCATTTGATCCTTAGCAGGACAGGTAGACTTAGCATTCTGATCATTAATGGAACCCGAGACTTTTAGATTTTCAAGATTTCTCATTGTAGAACAAGACTCTGAAATTATATCCTTCTTTGGACCTAATGGACTCTGAGCAGCTGATATCTCCAACCCTGTAGAGGCAATTTCAAAATGATCTATTTTGCCCAGTTTAGCATCCTCTTTAGTAGGACCGGTAAAATTTGTTTTCTGATCTTTCTCTGCACCTGAATTACCCAAACTGTCATGTTTTCCTGCTTCTGAAACTGACCCCGACCTTGTAATATTCTTTGAACCTATTAATTCTCGATCAACAGTTTTATTCAGCTCTGTCATACTTACCTCAATAGGAACACCAGTACCAACTTCAGTAGGATCATTCAAAACAGACATAAATCTCAGCATAATGTTTTCACCCGATTCAGAAACAGACCCCAATTTTGAGCTTTCAATAGGACCCAATAAACCTGTACAATTTATGTCATTTTCCTGCATTACCTTAGAGCCTTTTTGATAGATTATCTCCAACATTGGGACTGAATTTTCAGCACAAGCGACCCGATTGTCATCAATTTTAACAAGACAAGATTTCAAATCCAATTTCCCAACAGAATGACCGGTCAGGTCTAGGGTACCAACCAGCGACTCTATCGGTCCATTCTGTGCAGCAAGTCCAGTAACAACAGAATTTTCTGGAATTAAAGTCCTATCATTTCTATATGCAGTACTGTCTTTTCCTATCAATTCAATCCTATCATTTCTATTATGAACATGCATATTGTTACAGTATGAATCCCCAATAGAACTATTCTCATGTAATTCATCAGCATGCGGAAAAGAACTCATACCCGATGATGTATTTGACATAGAATCAATAGGCGCATCTTCTCCGTTGTTTAGGACTTCATCCATGATTTCTGGCTTCTGCTTTCTGGGATTGTTAAGAGACCTGCGAGTTCGTCTATCAGACCTAGCCTTGCTGCTTGTCGACGGCCCCTTCAGCACCTTCTTAGGATCATCAGGGCGGACTTGAAGGACGCCCCTTGCCCGAGTAACTACATTGGATGGGCGCGTACCAGTCATTGGAAAGATCAAGCGCAAACTGCCTAATCTTCAAAGGAGCCACATAGGTTGGAATTCTGCAGCAAAGGGTGGGCGCAAACAGCACGATTGGAAACCAATCGCACCGGAACAGGGGCTTGAAAATAATTGCTCAAACAAGAAAGGGTTTAAGCAATTTTGGAACGGTCTGTAGCTACGAAAGCTTCCTCCAGACCGAACACTTGATTCAAACGGCGATAAAGAAGTTCAATGGAGACCTACCCGCGCCTCGCGGTGTGGTTTGATGTCCCGACCGAGGTCCGAACTAACCTGTAAACGAAAAGTGAGAAGAGGAGGGCGACCGACGCCGATTTGACGTCAAGTCTCTGCAGAAGGGGGTTTGACGAAATGTTCCGGTAAACGGTAAGAGAAGATGACCGCGACCGTTCCTTGCACAACAGAACACGTTCTAGAGGGCACACGACAACCGATCGAAGGTGCTGGAGGATGGCGGCTGACTTCCGATGTAGAAGCGCGGTCGCGGCAAGAATCCGTGTCGTTTGTGTTGTTCGTGCCGATCGTGCCGATCGTGCCGAATGTGCCGATCGTGCCGAAAACGACATAAATATCTGATCTAGAAACTATAATCGTGATTTCTCCCGATTCCTCCGTTCAAATTGAAATTCCTTATGTCAGATTGTAGGGGGGAAAGAGATGCACCTACTGGAGAAATTTGAGATCATTCCGACGTCAAAAGCTCCGGCGGCGTTGATGTGCCGGTCGTGCCCGATGAGAGAAAAAATCTCCAGAGAAAATTTCTCTCTCTAAGTAGCAGGTGGACTTTGATTAGTGTGTTCTCAAATCTCAATACAAAAAAGGATAGGAAGATATTCAGCCATACATCTTCCAAATGAATAGATAGATTATATGTAGCTTAAATAATTCAACAATATTCAACATAGAAAATTTAGAATGAACAAAGACTTATTCCATCTAACCATGAATGGAGCCTAAAATCTCCAATAGAGAAATTAGACTTCTACTCGGGAGATGACACAAGTTTTAGTCGTGGGACTGATGTGGAAGATATGTATTTTCTACTCAAAGGAAATATAACATACAACACTATGAAGTCTTGTTCAAACAAATTGAGAAGGAAAAAAGGAGAAGATACATTGAAAAAAGAAGGTTATAGGAAAATGAAAAGACAATGCAAGGAAGACGAATAAAGAGTCCAGTTATACAAACATATTGAGTAACATCCCAAGGTACATCTATACGAGAAATCTGACACTAAAATAGCGAGTTGAAAAGGGTTACCTCCCTTTACATAATGGTGTTAATCTCAAACTTCAGTCGATCATCATTAACATCTTTACCGGAAATCTTGCTTTTCTATAGTGTTTGGGGTATTAATATGTACTATAGAAAATAAAATATATTAGAAGTGGAACCCTAGAATACATACGAGTGCATTGATACGAGGATAACTTACCTTAATGGGGAGAGGGGACTAAGAGACGAGGTGATTCAACTGAGCGATAATGAGAGGAGGAACTGTGATCACGGTCATCATCTTTGCCGGAAAGTTTTAGCTGCTTCGATCTCGGACAGATCCGTCAGCCGCAATCTTCTCTTTTGACTATTTAGGAGAAAGAAAGAGTCATGGGATAGAAAAATGTTTATATATTAGAGTTTGCGTAATATGCGTATTACATATTATGCGTAAGTGTAATACACGTAAGTGTAATACACTTATTAAATATTACGCGTAAGTGTAATACACTTATTACATATTACGCGTAAGTGTAGTCACAAGGGTAAGAAAGACATTTCGTAGGACAAAAATCCCATTTTTGCAAAGTTTATGAAGCGTGGGCTATTTTTCGAATTAGACCCATTATCAAGGTCATTTTGTCAAATTTCCCCACATACCCTATTTTATAATATTATTATTTTTAATAATATTAAAATAATATTTTGAATTTTTAATTCTAAATAACTCAAAAAGAAATTAAAGGTCAAGTTAGGGTTAATTATTGTGTAATTAAACTCTAATTAGAAAAATTAAATAAAAATTTAAAATATAATTTATGGTTAAAATATTGTATTTATTTTCCCCAAATTATTCTTAAGAAGGGGTTAAAATTATTTAGTTGAAATTTAATCAAGAATTATGTGTATTTTATGGCTTAAAAAACAATTATGCCAAAATTAAAAATATGAACATAATTTTTGTGAAATTTTTGGTGAAGAAAAACGCAAGTAATTATTAAAATTCGAGTTCAAAAAACATTTTTATTTAAAATTAAACTGATAATCTGGTGTAGTAGAAATTAAAAATTAAACATAAAAATAACATTTTTATGTTTAATAGTTTCAACAGGATTCTTAGCCATCGGATCAACGCTGAATTTTCATCCAACACCCAGGAACGCGCCACACAGCCGGATGTAACGAAGCCAACGCGCGCCCGCTCCACCAAATCAACTAATAGGATGGACTAACCTCGTTAGCTGAGATCGCCAAACGCGGATGAAATGCCTAACGGTGCCAGAAACGACGTCGTTTTGACCCTTCTTCTTCACTGAGTTGGGACGTTCACCGGAAAATGTGACCCTCACTGGCGTTTCTTCCAGAATGTCCAACTTTGCCTACAATCAACCTTATCCGTTGATTTTTCCATCCTTATCTTCGCCTTATCCTCGTTAGCACAACCCCTATACCTATTTATCTTATCCTACCCTAGATCTAGGCTACCACGATTTAAATAAGTTTAAGGATAAGAACTTCGATCATCAAATCAGAGTTAATTTTGTTTCCCTTCCAACCGACCTAACCTAGCATAAATAGTCCCCAGTCCCCTTCTACCAAATCATCAAACAACCATATTACACTACAAATCAAAGAATTTAAATTTTGCCAAAACTGATTTTGTGAAAACCATATCCGGTGATCAAAGCTTTGATCCAGGCTTCTAGAAAGCTTCCAACCACTCCTTGGAGTGTTCTCCAAAATCGTTGGTATGAATCCAGAACCTTTGTAATTCAATATGTGATTGAAAATTGTATTTTTCCAAGTTTGATCGGTTTGATTTGTTCTAAGGTTTAATTATGTGATTTCTTTGTTTAAAATTAATCTTGTTTTTTATTCAAATAGTTGTTAAACATGTTTGTCAACATGTTAGGATGATTTTCAGATGACGTAACATCATCCCGATCATGTTTTATCCAACTTTGTTTTTGAAAAAAAAAGATTATGATTTCATCTACGAAAGTTGTTATAGAGATGTTATGATGTTCTTGTTTTGGTTATGTTTGACTATATTCATCATTTCAATTTTAATGAAACAAAAATCAGACCTTAAAATTACCTGATTCAAAATATGCCAAATTTTGATCTTAAAATGATTTTCATAAATTGATCTTTGTTAAGATTGATTGATCATGATTAGGGTTAGAGTTTTTGTTCTCCATAATCATATGAATCATCTACAACTTATAGACCATGATTTCAAGATGTGTTTCAAAATTTATAGCTTCTGTAATTCTTAACCAAATTAAGAACATTCGGTTACAGACGACCGATTCCTGTAGGACAGGGACCGAGACACACGACCGAAAATCATTTGTCCAAACCGTGAAATTAAGAACATTCGGTCACAGACGATCGATTCCTGTAGGACAGGGACCGAGACACACGACCGAAAATCATTGGTCCGAACCGTGACCAAGGACCAATGTACTTGAGTTAGGACCGAGATCGAGAACCGATGTTCTTGAGTTAGGACCGTGACTCAAGACTAGTGTTCTTGAGCAAGGACCGATGAATTCGACTGAGGTTTTTTCATTTTGGACATAGAAGTCTGACCTGGGACCAAGCTTCCTAGGTCCACGATCGTAGAAACCTAGACATGGGATCGATTCTCCCAAACATTGGACTAAGCAGTCTTAGTTCAGGACCGAGCCTTTTAAAACCTAGAACCGAACCCTCCGTTCCTTTGGCCGAGTAGTCCAAGTTGAGACTAAGCCTCTCGAACCTGGGACTGAGTCTTCCGGTCCCTTAACCCATGCTCTCGAGCTCTAGTCTAGACCACCCCGGTCTAGACCGAATCCGTCCGAGTCTAGATCACTAAAACCAAACCCAAACCCTAGGACTTCGATCCTAAGGCCTGTTTAGTTCCACTTTTCAAAATTCAAAATTATTTTGTAATTTTGGAACCCTATTTTCAAATAATCCTGAAATGTTAGAAAATGATATTTTAAATATTTTCGGAATATTTTCTAAACCAATATTTTTGCTAAAGCCATGTTTGTAATTTATTTTTAAATTCTAACAATTTTTTGATATTTTTCAGGAATTTACTCAATATTATATCAACGCAATTACATTTACACCATTCTAAATATTTTTGTACAATCATTTACGCAATCTAAAATTATCCTTGTTTATGACCCTAGACTAATAATCAAAAAATAAATATTATAATCAAATCTTATCATAGCTAGATCTTGTTAATTTAAAATTTTAAAGATCGTCATTTGATGGGCGTGGAGGAAATAACGCGAAAGTCTTTTCCCGAACGTAATTAAAAAACGAACCCCTTAAAGAAATTTTAATATAAATACGTTTATATTTTGGCGATTCTGATTTCAAATAAATAATCTTTTAAATTAGTTATGTTTAATTTAAACCGGATTTTTACTAAATTATTATTTGATCCATATATTATTAAAATTTGAATAAAATTAATTATTTTTACATAATTAATTCTTAAACTCCCGACTATTATCTTAAAAATCTTTTAAAATAATATTTTCTTTTAAAAGAAGCCTAACACGCAAAACAAGGTTAAAATCCATCGAATATCGAGCCTCTCGTGATATTCCCTTATAGTGCCACGTGTGTTTAAGCTATGAAGTGAGCGATTTCTAGGGGTTAATATATATATATATTTTAATAAATTTCGTGTAAATCATAAGTACATCTATTTTAAAATTTATATAAATAAATACAAAATACATGAGGAAGGTTGAACTACCGACCTAAAATTTATTATAATCATAAGTTACAATATATTATAATATCAATCTAATAAAATAAAATTAGGTAATTAAATATGGTAAGTTACCTAAAATGCATTAATATAATATATTATTATATATTCATATTTTTCTCTATCATTTCATTTGAAATAAATATCACCAATTTTTTCATATAAACTAATATATATATATAATAAAAAAGAATTTATTTTAAAGTTTTACTAAAATATTAAATAAATAATTCATAAATTATAAAAAAATACTACTATATATATATATATACACACTTTTAAAATTTTTAATAAATTAAAATCAATTATAATAATTGAAGTTTAAAGAGTATGGTCTAAAATACAAAATTCTAAGGTTCAATTATTCAAAATATGTTTTAAGTATCATCGATTTAGTTTATTGTGTGTCATATCCTGATATTAAATTTCTTTAAATAATAAATAATAATTTTAAAATAAAATAAAAAATATACCTGTATTTACTTTTTTGGAAAAAGTATAAGCCACATTTCATATTCATATATATATTTAAATCTTAAAAAGCCTCGTTTTAATTGTGGATTCCTTAATAAATATATTTTATGGGCTTAGACTGTATTGAGATTAATTGTATGAAATTTGGATTATTTAAAAGATGTTTAGTTTTAGTTGATTTTATGAAAGTAAAATTTTGTTTATTTAATTTTAATATAAAATATTATATTCATATATAATTATAGAATATTATGTAAAAATAGAAAATATTTAATATTTTAATGAATGAATTAAATAATGTAATTCATAAGAATAAATAAAATAAGGGTTCGATGATTATAGTTAGATTTTTATAAATAAATAAAAAAATCTCTAACAAAGACATAATTAGTTGTGAAAATTTTTTAATTGTCCAAAAAAAAAATAATCCTTTAAAGAGAAAAATATATATTACAATTTTAACTTATATTTAAGGAAGAGCATGCATTTCCACTATTTTGTATATAATAGTAGTAGGGTGGGTCGATACGGTATACCTTAATATTTTATTTATAACTTATACCTTACCGAAAATTTTGGTATACAAAAAATCCATACTTTTACTTAGGAGTGTTCAATATTTGGTCTAAACCGAATATTCGACTAAATTCGATCGAATTTACCGAATTCGTATTAAATTTTCAATTTTCGAATTGAATTTCAAACCAATTCGAATTCAAATACGATTTTTGAATTAATTTTTGAGTTTAAATTTTAACTCGAAAACCAAACCGAAAACTGAATTCATTTTTTATTTGATTATATATTATATAATTTATAACAAATAATATATTTATATAATATATAAATATCATCTCCTATTTTTATTCTCTAAACTAATTTTTCAATAGCTCATTTCTCTAAATTTAATCCCTATTCTTATTATTTTAACATAATCAACTTCTTTTTATTCTTTACTCTCATTTCCTTTCTTCCTTCCTCCCTCCCTCCCTCCCTCCCTCCCTCCCTCCCTCCCTCCCTCATATCTTAATCTAATCAAACAAATCCTCTACTTCAGCTGCAACTTTTTTGATCTATTTTTGCAAAACATAGATTCTCATGTAGTTGAATATCTTATTTAATATAATTTTACGTTTTTTCTCTATAAATTTTAGTAAAATTATTTATGAAATAAGTGCTGAAACTATTAACAGATAAATATTTTTGGCATGTGAACTACTTTTGAAGAATTAAAAATGATGAATTGAAAAAGAAATGATCTTAATTAGTTAATTGTTCGATAGTATATCATTAGAATTCTGGATGCATTTAGGAGTTCTTTAACTCCTAGAATTGTACATGTGGCCAAGATTTAATTCGTTCTTGTGAAGCTCCAAAGAAAAATATGAAGGAGTTTGAAAATTCTAAACAAGATAATTTTTTTTTTATTTCTTAGTTAATTATTAATAAGCTGTATAATATATTTTTTCAATTTATTACAGAATTGAAATAATAGATATTTGAGTCCACTTTAGTTGATGTTTAGTGAATCATCTAGTGTCAAAGAATGATGGGATGATCTATGACATATTTTATTTAATGATGTGATGATCTATGACATATTTTATTTAATGATGGATTATATTTTAAATATGACATTATGATGTAATAACTTATGTAATTTATTTTTTTATGTTAGTTTAATTGTTTTGTATAATTTAATTGAAAAGAAATTATATTTTATTTTAATTATAATAATTTGAATTCAAGATTTGACAATAAACAATAAAAAAAATTGAATTCGGTTCGAATTTGAATTATTCAAATTCGAACCGAAAAATCAAATTCGAATTCGGTTTGGTTTTGATAAAATTTATTTAAATTCGGTTCGGTTTTTGAATTAGCTAAAAAAATAAAAATTTAAAGAACCCGAACCGAGGAATTCGAATAACCCAAAAAGCGAATTGATGAATACTCATACCTTTACCTTACCTTGATTTCGGTATACCTTAATTTCGGTATACAAAAAAATTTATATATTTACCTTACCTTGATTTCGATATACTTTAATTTCGGTACGGTATCGTTATTATACTTTTGATACCTAAAAAAATATTAAATTAAAAAAAAAAAAACAATTTCATCGATATGGTAGAACTTCCTATATTGAATAATATTTTAGTATAATTATATTTTGATATTATTTAAAAATTATATTTGTATAATTAAATTAATATAAATCTATTTAATTATATTATATATTTTAATTTATAAATACTATTTTGGTATATCTCGATACACAAAAATTTTAAAAATTTCATACCTTTATCGTACCAATAATTTTGGTATTAGTACCATAATTTAAATTTTTTTTGTATACCATAAAAATCGATATTTTCGTAAACTGCGATACGATATTTAGTTGCAGTGAAACTTTAAAATAAAGTTTTTTTTTATAAAAAATAAATCTAATTAAATTCAAATAGAATTACATGTAGTAAAGATAAATATAGTAAAGATAAGTAAAATCAAATTTAATTTATCTTGATATTAAATTGCATAAACAATTTAGGAAAATAAAACT
>NC_061862.1:7341503-7384504 GCF_907164915.1 Impatiens glandulifera | reverse complement strand
CCAAAGAAGCATTTGAAAATATTTGCATAAAAGTTATCGCCCTTAACCTTTTTCTTTACAAGATCTATGATTTTGTTCCATGTACTTGGAAATTTAGTGATATTCATGTTCTGAGCAAAATTGATCCACAACTTGGATACAATGCGCACTCCCTAAACAAATGGTCAATGTTGTCCTCTTTTACTGCGCAGATTGGACAATTCACATCTGGAATATTCATATACTTCTTAATTATGTCTCTTGTTGTCAATCTTTTCCTGAATGTCAGCCAAAGAATGAATTGGTTTTGAAGTATAACATTTGAAAACTAGACTACTTTATGGGAATCGACCATCAGCTCCTTTGTTCTAATGATCTCTCATGCTTTTCCTTCCATGAACTTTTCATTCATAATAGTATCCCAGCTCTTTGTATCAATGTTTTCATTGAATATATTATTGATCAGATTCAGAATTCTGACTTCTTCTAGATTACTCATAAGAATAGAGCTTGATTTTCCTTTTTGAATATCTCTAATAAATTACAAGAGACATTTTCTTTTGGTTCTAATAGATTGGAATTCCTCACGAAAAATTATGGGATTATTCTCTAACCACGGATCGTGCCAGAATAATATTCTTTTTCCATTACCAATTCTGAATTTTATCATTTCACATGTCTCTCTTTTAGTTCTTAGGATTTTTTTCAAGGACCATTGCAAATTTTATTTTTAATTTGGCATTTCATTTTTAATGGTGTAAAATCTTCATACAAATTTTATGATCAATTCATGGTCAAATTCATTTATATAAGTCGTATCCTTTTCTTATTGAATTGTTGACAAAAACTCAACAAGTATAAAAACGTTCAATTTCTGCTTAACATTAAGTTTATAATTTACATATTTTCAAAATAATAATGTCTTCATCCGTCAAATCTTTATGATAAATTTTGTTGCAATTTTATAAATAACTTATTATTAAATAATTCGAATGAAATGTTTTAGTTTAAAATATACATAGTGATGCTAAAGGATACATTTTTATTTATACATACAATCAATCCTATATATATAATAAATTATAATTATTATATACATAATAATTAAGTTGACAATTATTCAAACTAAAAAGATAAAAATTATGAAAAAAAAATATAATTATTTTAAAGAACAAATCTCTGCGGGGAAATTTGAGGAAATGACCTTAAAGATGAGGTTATTTGACCTGGTGGTAAATTATAAATTTAATTGCGTTCGTGGTAAATTATAAATTTAATTGCGTTCGTGGTCTTTTTATTTTTTTTTGACGAAATTACCCTTGTAGCGAAACGCTATAGGACTTAGCGTTTCGCTAAGTGAATTAGGTTTAGTATAAATAATCTAATTTTTTCATATCTTTCATTTTCTTTCTCTCTCTTCTCTTGTTCTCTTTTTCACGGCGACGGCGATAGAGGCAGAGGTAGAGGCGGCGGTCTAACCTAAATCGATTTGCACGATCTTCATTTCTTTCAAACCCTAAACCTAAATCGATTTACACGATCTTCATTTCTTTCAAACCCTAACCCTAAACCTATATTGCATGCAGGTCAAGTGAAGGATGATTCTAAGGTGTCGAAGAAGATGTTCATTTCAAACATAATTCGATTTATATTCATGTTTCCATGATATTCTCAAACCCTTCTGTTCTTATTTGGTTCATATTGTTTCATATTTGTTATTTTGTTCGTTCATATCATATTGGTTCATATTTCTGGTTCATATTTATGTCGTTGATGATATTTGCAGATAATCTCGGATCATATGGGTTCTGTTTTAGGGAAATTTCGCTAAGTGCTTAGCGTTTTGCTAAGTGCTTAGCGTTTCGCTAAGTGCATTTCGCTAAGTGTATTTCTCTAAGTGCTTAGAGTTTCGCTAAGTGCTTAGCGTTTCGCTAAGTGCTTATTTATGAGAATGGGTCAAAATATAATGTTACAGTTGGGGAAATTTCCAACCCATTGAATGAGAATTCAAGGAAAACCCGTGCATCAAATACAACAACTTTTGACTCGAAACTAAGCAACTTTTGACTCAAAAAGAGGAAGACGATTTCTTTGATCAAATACAGGTATTCAAGTTTCATCCTAACTGCATATTGTTCCCAACAATTAGATAATTTATCAAGCCATGCATGTTCCATTCATAACCGCATGTATTTCTAATAAAAATATGTATTAATGCGGTATTGTTTGTTGAATTTTGGCAGAATCTAATGAAACTAGAAGAAGTGAAAACTAGACTCCACACACAGTTCGGCCGCGAACCAACACTTGTTGAATGGGCGGAGGCCACATCTAGGGAATTGAAGTCGCGGCTTAATTTCTGTAACAGAAGTAGGGAGAGGCTAATATCTGCCAATCTACGGATGTTGGTTCATATCGCTAAACAGTATCAGAATCATGGTCTCAAACTTCATGATTTGTTACAGGTACAAGCAAAACTTGAATAAATTATTTAGCCTATTTGAAAACTATTATTTTGTCTCCATCACGGTCTAATTGAAAATTGGCAAATCTTAAAATTGGAAGTGATTTTTTATTTTTTTGGTATAAGATATTTTTTGGAATCTAATACAAATTATAATGTGATTTTTTGCTTCAGTTTACTAAAATTATTTCAGGATCATAATCCAGATTTTTGTGATTTTGGGAAACATAACAAATGTAAACTTTAGACAAAAGTATACCTTTCACAGACCCACACCACACACTCACATACATATGTGCATACATCTCAATAAGAAAAAAGAAGTTTGAAAGGCATTTTTACGTGGGAGTTTTTGCCAATTTAAACTGAGTCTTTTGTTGCAGGAAGGGAGCATGGGTCTTCTGAAAAGTGTTGAGAAATTCAAGCCTCAAGCTGGTTGCAGGTTTGCTACTTATGCATACTGGTGGATAAGGCAATCCATTAGGAAGGCGATTTTCCAGCACTTTAGAACTATCCGCCTTCCAGTAAAATATTATTCCTTTCAAGAAGCTAAAGCAAAATGGGAGCAGCCAAGGACTTGATGCATATGCTAACTTGGTCATATAGGAAAGGATTCTGGACTAATTGGAGAGGCTATTTTTTACTTATTCCCATTTCAGTTACTGGGAAAAAATATAGTAATCTCTTCAAAAGTTTGTTTTTTAATTGCTAATAGATTTTGTATATATGAAAACATATAATATGTAGTTCACAGTTGTAATTGTAATTTTTTAGTTCATGTGGTAAAAAAGAATAATATGTTTGATAAGACTATTTGTTCTTGGTACAATTTCATTTATGCAGAGCTCTTTTATTTATTGATAGAAGTGAAGTTCTAGTTCTTTATACTGTTAAGATAAAAACAAGATCTAAAGAGGCATTTCAAGATTCAAATTTATGTAAGTGAACGGTGTGATTTTTTTTCAAATTTTGATTATACTCCATCATGAATGTCTTAAATATGGAATCGAATCCAAGCCATCACGGACTTGAACCAAAGGATCAAAAGTTCAATTCATATTGGATAGTTAGATAGCTCGGATCGGTTTGTATTCTTACCCAATCAAGGTCCATTCATCATAATTCATAAGATGTGTTACCAATATTTTGTTATAAAAATTGATTGAAAGTTTAAGATTTGGTTCTCTACAATAGTTGAAAGATTAAACAACATAAATAAGAAGAACCTCTCTATTCTATTCAACTAACAAACTAATAATGAACAACATCATTAACATGAAGATTCAAACATTCAAATAAAAATTTAATCACCCCCATTAAAACTTCCCACAAGTGACGAATGCACTTAGCAAAATGCATTTAGCGAAATGCACTTGGCGAAATGCACTTAGCGAAATGCACTTAGCGAAATGCACTTAGCGAAACGCTAAGCACTTAGCGAAACTTCCCTGAAACAGAACCAAGATTATCTGCAAATATCATCAACGACATAAATATGAACCAAAATATGAACCAATATGATATGAACGAACCAAATAATAAATATGAAACAATATGAATCAAATAAGAACAGAAGAGTTTGAGAATATCATGGAAACATGAACATAAATCGAATTAGGTTTGAAATAAACATCTTCTTCGACACATTAGAATCATCCTTCACCTGACCTGCATGCAAAATAGGTTTAGGGTTAGGGTTTGAAAGAAATGAAGATCGTGTAAATCGATTTAGGTTTAGGGTTTGAAAGAAATGAAGATCGTGCAAATCGATTTAGGTTAGACCGCCGCCTCGCCCCGCCGCCTCTGCCTCTGTCGCCGCCGCCGTGAAAGAGAGGACAAGAGAAGAGAGAAAAAGAAATGGAAAAATTAGAGTATTTATACTAATCATAATTCACTTACTGAAACGCTAAGTCCCTTAGCGTTTCGCTACAAGGGTAATTTCGTCAAAAAAAATAAAAAGACCACGAACGCAATTAAATTTATAATTTACCACCAGGTCAAATAACCTTATCTTTGAGTTCATTCCCTCAAATTTTCCCTTGAATTAAAAAAGTAATTGTCTGAAATTTAACACATTTTTTTAGGCTGATATTCTAAATCCCTTAATTAATGTCATCTAATATATATATATATATATATATATATATATATATATTATTTTCAAACTTCATCTAAACATTATTTTACAATATGGACAAGCACGTGTAGGCTCAATTATATATATATATATTATTATTATTTTTAGTATGAAATTTAAAGTTAAAATATTATATACTTTTATAACTAAATTAAAAATATACTAAATATTTTTCAAAATTAATATGATATATTGTAAGGAGTCTGGAATAGGAATTCCTCGCGTATCAAAATTCAAAAACAATTTAAACTTAAAATATAAATAAAAAATTAAAATAATTTATATATTTTTAATTATAAATTAATCAAAATATCCAATAATAAACAAAATAATATTAATAACAATAATTTTAATATATTAAATGCCCAAATAAATAAACATCCAATAAGAATAAATTTTCAAAATATAAAATAAACTTATAATGATTACATTAAATAAGAGAAAATAGTGTTTTTTTAAATAAAATAAAATTAATAATTGCAATAATATATATATATATATTAATTATTTAAAACAACATTTTTCGGATTGAGAATCTATGCAGAGATGTAAATACCACTCGCCCGAAACCAGATCAAAATATTGTGGATTTTCTCACATCCGCTCCGATCAGGGAAAAACCACATCAATCGGTTCAGATTGAATCGGTTACCTCAAGACGAGTTTAAAATTTTAAATAGTCTATATATATCAAAACGGAGTCTCAAAAATAAAATTCTCGTATTTAAAAAATAGAAAAAGTCTATAAAAGTAGCGTTTTTATAATATTGAAAAAGAAATATCCTTAATGAATATTTTTATATTTATAGCAAAGTCTATCCCCTCCAAAAATTAATACTTTTTTTCAAAATCTGATATATAACATTTGATAAGTTGATTACTCTTCCCATATATATCATTGAAACCATGAGAGATCCAATCTTGAGTGAAATAAATACTATAAATTTAAATAATTTTTATTCTCCTCTTTTATCTCTTTTTTAAATGGTCTATATATTTTAATAATGATAAAACTCGATTATTTTAAATGAAAAAGCATGACATGAAAAAAGAACATTATTTAATAGGTTATCAAGCTCGTAAGTCTTCGAGTAGAATGACTAACTACCCATCTGACTATATCGGGTTTCCGGAATGAATGTCAAAAAACGTCATAATAATAACATTACGAATGATACGCATCAGACGACTAGATAGTCCACCCAAAAATAATTGGGATTGTAACATGTACATCATTTTCTTCGCTCCCCGTTTTTGTTTTTCGATCTTAAAACATTTTTTACCCGATCTTTAAGGGTGAATCATACATCGCAATTGGTCAGTGCCCTATGCCTTACCTTCCGTCTGAATCCCGCCAAAGAGGAGTACGAGAGATTTTGATAGTAAACTCAACCCGAGTACTTTTCTAGAAAAATGTTTTAGTCGATTATTTTTCTAAGTCACGTGACTTACAATCCTCTTTAATCTCGTAAAAATAAGGTCAGAAAACAACTCATTTGGGAGTTTGTTGGGTCAAATTATTTTGACTAAGTGTTGAAATAATTTACCCACTAATATTTTGATGATGAAATAATTTATAAGTTTCAATACAGGTGTATTGAGACAACATGTCTCTAGACTTGAATCTAATGATGGCCATTAGACCGATCTTAATTTTCATTCGCATAGAATTAGACTCATAGTCTAACTCATCGGAATTAGACATGTAAGTCTAATAGACGTGTAAATTAGACGTGAGTCTAATAGAATTAGACCTACAGTCTAACTCATCGGAGTTAGACATGTAAGTCTAATAGATGTGTAAAGAATTAGACTGATAGTCTAATGAATACACGGAATTAGACGCAAGTCTAATGGAATTAGACGTGAGTCTAATAGAATTAGACCTACAGTCTAACTCATCGGAGTTAGACGTATAAGTCTAATAGATGTGTAAAGAATTAGACGGATAGTCTAATGAATACACGGAATTAGCCGTGGCAGTCTAATTCAGTGGAGTTAGACGTGCCGGTCTAATGGTTATTATAATTAGACAGGTTGTCTAATTAGTGAAAGTTAGACGTGAGTCTAACTCCTTCATATTAGTCTGAGGTAGAACCGGAATTAGACGTGGCAGTCTAACTCAGTGGAGTTAGACATGTCGGTCTAATGGTTATTTAATAATTAGACGGGTTGTCTAATTAGTGAAAGTTAGACGTGAGTCTAACTCCTTCAGATTAGTCTGAGGTAGAACCGGAATTAGACGTGGCAGTCTAACTCAGTGGAGTTAGACGTGTCGGTCTAATGGTTATTTAATAATTAGACGGGTTGTCTAATTAATGAAAGTTAGACGTGAGTCTAACTCCTTCAGATTAGTCTGAGGTAGAACGGGAATTAGACGTGGCAGTCTAACTTAGTGGAGTTAGACGTGTCGGTCTAATGGTTATTTAATAATTAGACGGGTTGTCTAATTAGTGAAAGTTAGACGTGAGTCTAACTCCTTCAGATTAGTCTGAGGTAGAACCAGAATTAGACGTGGCAGTCTAACTTAGTGGAGTTAGACGTGTCGGTCTAATGGTTATTTAATAATTAGACGGGTTGTCTAATTAGTGAAAGTTAGACGTGAGTCTAACTCCTTCAGATTAGTCTGAGGTAGAACCGGAATTAGACGTGGCAGTCTAACTCAGTAGAGTTAGACGTACCCGTCTAATGGTTATTGAAATTAGACGCGAGTCTAATTATATTAGACCAGGCGGTCTAATAGACGTTTTTCATTAGAAGGAGTTGACTTATTTCATTAGACTGATTTTCTCAAATCCGTCTAACTGAAATACGTCTAATGCTCTGTTCAAGCAGTACGCTTGAATCTAGCATTTCTCATATCCACGTGCTATAGTTGTACCCTACTCCTGCTCCACGTTCCTGTGAAGATTAGTACAACAACTATATGCATCCAATCAAGGAATGCCACGTAAGGGAATTTTCCTCACATTACCCGTTTTGCAGGTACATCTCTGATGGAATATTCGGCGCACTACCAGTTCGGTACGGCCACGATCCTTGTGCTCAGAACCTGCTGTGTACAATGGAGGATTTCCAATGGAAGAGCGCCACATATCAATCTTGAAGATTCGACTGTTAGCTCCTGCTCAGTATTTAATCAATCCTAAGAGCAACGGACGAAGCAGCGACTTTATCAATTTTCAAGCCAATACAAACGAACAAGCATTCTGATTTTGCAGAGAGAGACTACTCAATCATCTTGCTTACTGAACTCATTCTGTGAAGCTTCTTTCTGATTGTACTGTGTGTGAATCGAGAGAGAGAGCTAGAATCAAAACACCATTAGCTGAGTGATATTCTTCATCTTCTTGTAATTGAACAGAAAGTGTTCTGTTCAATAGTGAGTTAAGTGTGTGTAAACTGTATTTGATTCTCATCATATAGTGAATCCTTCCGGTGGTTGGAAGAAGGGGTGACGTAGGAGAGTTTCTCCGAACATCCATAAACAAACTGTTGTGTTCTTCATTTTCTGTCATCTTCTCATATTTCATCTTGTGATTCAAACCCAAGTAAACAATTCCGCCTTGAATCTGTTTCAAGTGTTTACACAAGTTTGCGTAGAATAGAAAGAGATATTAATCCTTAACAAGATTTTTATCAAACCGTTTTTCATAAGCCTTCATCATTAGCCAGACCCCCGTCTCTATTGATAAAGCCGATCCTATCAGAGTTGCCTTACCAAAATTGAGATGAGGAAACGAAATAGAACTTAAAGTTAATGTATGTTTGACTCATTTTAAGTGTCATCACTTAGTTTACTTTATTAAAAACTAAGAAATAAAACTTTTAGAAAAATTTTTTTGGCCTCGTGCTTGTGCTTAGTTGTGTGTAGGAAAAGGCCTCAACGCTATGACCCACACGACAATTCAATTTGATAGTCTCAACTCCTAAATTATTTTTTGATTTTTTATTTTGATTTTGTCATTACATGTTACATAATGTAGTTTAAATTGAAATGCAAAACCTAATCGATTTTTTCTAAAAGGATTCTAGGAATCCCTAGTCTAGTCTAGGATTTAAGAGACATACTTTTTTTCATTTCTAAAATGCATCAAAGTTAAGATATTTCAGAAGATAAATATTTATTGTAGTTTAAAAAAGTTACTTGTAGCGTAGGTGACAGATAAAGTTTGAAAATTGATAAACAGTTAGGCCGATTAGAAATGTCTTAAGCCTACCATCTATCCAAGAATTAAGGTTAGTATATACAAATTCAAAAATCGTCATCAAATTTTCCCAATATTTTTTGAAAGTCAAATGACCCAACTGTCCATAAACAGAATTTTTGAGTTCCTTAAAAATAATTAAGGCTTCTTAGATGAAAATGACTTAAATAATTAATTTTCTAATTTAATCAAACAAATAGGGCCTTATACCTGAACCAAATTGGCCAATCACATGAGCCTAGACCGATCCACATTAATCAACCAATTTGACTTCTTCGGTTGTATCTTTCTATTTCATTTTCTTACAAATCAATTTCATCAATATTCATCCTCGATTCTCATTGAATTCAACATCAAATATTACTTTGATTCATCCCAAATGAAGAACATTTCATTCAAGCATTATAAAATCATCAAACAATCAATCAAAATTTCAAGATTCAGGCCAAACATGAATTCTCATCTCATTGATTTAATCCGAATTCACAAAACATGTACTATTTTTCTACAATCAATCAATCAATCTTCATTAAATTTAGGATTTAGCTTCAAAAATACCTTCCAAATTTATTATACAATGATTTTAAATCATCTCTTTCAAGCGTAAAGGAGACTATCTATATATGTTTTTAAGAGAAAATTAAAATATATGCAAACTCTCGTTAGGAAGATCTGTCTAGTTGTCATTCACAAAATAGTTCCAATTTAGCCTTTAGAAGTTGCCACAACTAATTAAGGTTTCTTAGGCATCAAGATGAGAAACGGGCAGCCTGGTTGAGCTCCTTGAATCGTCGCGGTCGATCAGCCTGGGTTTCATCTCATTCTCACGCCAAAGTTGCATTTTTGGGCGATTTCTCTCTTTCGTCATGTTCTTGAAACAACAACCGGAGAAGATGAAGATCATCAACTAACGTCCATCCAAAATTTCAAGCGTTTCTTAGGTACAGTTAGTTTTTTCGTTAAGGAAAGCGTGGCCCATTCTCGTCCCTTGGATCGTTTTTGGAATGTTGGTAATAGTTAGATGCCTCTTTTGTAATGTTTTTTTTATTATCTAATTTCTATTAAACTAGATTATTGGCAATAAAATCTAAAAAGTAATCATTATTTATTATTATAAAAATATTTTCATTATTCTTTTATGACTTTCTTTATTATTCTAATTTTCCAGTATTATTATTTATTTAGTATATTTTATCTTATTATATGTTGCTTAACATATTAGGTTGACATAATGACTAATTTTGGTCGGTAATCATTATCTAATAACTAAATTACTAAATTATAAGTACATGATTGTCATAGCGATTATTTTGGCTGACAACCACACATTATCGGCATACCTAATACTCGATTGTCATAGTAGTTGGTTTTGGTCAATAAGTATACATTATCGGTGTACGTAATAGCCGTTGTTCGACATATCAAATTGGCGATTGATCCCATTGTACGCGTTTTTTTTGTTTCGGTTTACGTCTATCTCCTAATTAGAAAATACACCGTCTTTAAGTGCGGTTTGTGCGATTCGTATATTGTCAACCACATGCCTTACCTTCCTCACGTGCTCCCGCGGTCGAGAGACGAGAGATTTTTATGGTGGGTACGACCCGTGCACTATTTGTTAGAGAAAACGTTTTTCGTGTGTTAATGCGAGCTATGTTAAAGAACCCATTGGCTGACCTTCTTCTGCATCCCGTAAAAAAATTGGAAAGGGATGAAGAACCGAAAATAGAGTTCTTTAGCATAGGCCTGTATAGGTCATAAATCGATACACTTGAGGGTGTATCGATTTAATTGACATGAGAGTCGCCACTTTAGTTTTCTTTCCAAAGAAACTAAAGAAAAAAAAATCGGAGATTCGTTTTAAAAGTTCGGTGTTTGGTTACGTATTGAGAAAAAGCTCACAACGCTATGTCCCATACGCTTGTCTTTACAGACAGTCTCTACTCCTAAGTAATTAGCCATATGATGTTTGAAGGATCATTACGTCTTCGTTCTGAGTTCAGAACTCTTTTGCTTGTATGAGAAAATCTTAAACATTTTGCAAGGGGTTAGTCATATTCATGAGGTGCTTGACGAGGATAAAACATTGAAAAACACTGAAAAGTATTGAAAAACATAGAGTAAAATTCTTAAGGAAAACAAAAGTCATGATTCTCAAGGAGGACAAACGACAGGATAGAGATTTGGATTGAAAGTTTTATTCTTTTTGAGCAAAGGAGAGAAAAGAATGAATCACCCCAAGGTCCCGAGAGTGTTTCTCCTTTTTAGAATTTTCAGAGATAAGAAAACTCTGAGCACAACACGTTAAAATAAGTCATTTTCAAAAATAATTCCTGAAAGTTCACATGATAGTCAAAAAATATTTTTAGAAGTTTAAAGAAATCGAGTTTAGAATTTTCGGAGTTATGGAACTCCGAACATGACACTGCAATGATAAATATTTTTCCAAACGGGTTCAAAAAAAAATATTTTTTTTGTAATATTTTTGAATTTTTGGGAAAATTTGAAAGTGGTTTGAATACTTGAATCCTCACTCTAAACTAAAGTTATTTGTTAAATATGAGAACAAACAAGAACTTAGAGTTTATCTTGTTTCTTTGATTTTTTTTTTAAAAAAAGTTCTAAATTAAAATAAAATAAAAAGAAAGCCCAGAGGCCCAATTGAAAGGAAGGAAGGAGTTTAGGGACTACTTTAATTTCGAATTAATTATTAATTCGAAATTAAAGTTTTCAGATTATTTTAAAAATAAAAGATCCCAGGGCTCTGCAACTTCGAACAGAAGTCGCGGAGGAAATGAATATAACAGAATTAGAAAAGAAGTCTGCCGGTTCTCCGCCCGTCTCCGACGACTCCTCCGGCTAGGCGATTTCCGGCGACCCTTCGCCAGAGACCCCGAAGACTGCACGAAGACAACATTATCGCGGTCCGTCCGACTCGCCGAAGCTCCGCCTCCACTCCTCTGTAGCTCATCCAATCAATTCGAACAGATCCCGATCCAAGAAGAGGAGATCGAGATCGTTTCCCCCCAAGCTGAAACACCAGATCGATCATCTTTATCTTCCAGATCATAGTTGCACTAACCATGACCATTCGCCTAACCACCAGGAACTCGTCTACGAATCAGAGTCACCTTTCGATGCTTGACAATGAGATTTCAATTGAAGAACAGCCAAAAGAAAAACAGACGGTCTGTCCTTCCTTTCGATCGACGAGGACCTTCAGTTTCCTCAAAATGAAACTGTGACTTTGAATAGAACTTACTCTAATCACTTCCTAAGGCTACACTAACCCTAACTACAGCCTACCAATCGATTATTCAACCCGCAATCAAAACCAAAACACCATAATACAAAACCAAGCTACAACAATTTCATAATCAAACCTGTAATCCAATTTCGACAGTTTAATGGTTCTAAACCGTTCCTAAGACAATTTATCAGCCAGGGTGTTAACCAAACATATAGAACATGCAACCACAGCAATTAACAAATTCATTGAACAATCAAATGGATTCTTAAACGAACAAACGATATCGGTGTACAGAACAGATGCCTCAACCGTTGAATAAAGGTCTACATTGGTGCAGGGATTATCTGAATGGCAGAAAACAAGTAATAAATTGAAGTTCGCCGACTGCGCTTTTCTTCTTTCTTTCGCTGACTGTCCTTCGTCTTCTTCAACGGAACGGGGTGGTCAGCTCTCCAAGAACAAGATTCGTCAAGCCCCGCTCTCTAGGATCTTGTAACTGCTCCCTCTCTCAAAACTGAATTTCCGATCTCCTCTTCATCAACGGTAATTTCCACTCTCTTTCATCAGTGGTTTAAAATAAATGATATTTAGAAGAGCAGCTAACTCCCCAGTTAGCTCCTGGGATTTGAATTCATTATGTTTCTTCTCTTGTTATGATCGGGATAGGGTCTTAAATGTCGAATCACGGTTCGGGTCTGATGCCATTTGCAAGGTATGTGAATCAGCTTCTCAAATCAACTTTAATCACTCAAAACCATCAACCATAGTTCAAGTTACGAATTTTTAAGTGAAGGGGTGTTCAGATTTAACCTCTCAAGAACACCTTTCATTTATGACGACCTTTCACCTAGATCGAGGACACCTTCGGGAAATCGGGATGAACACGATGAAAGGGGACTCATTTTTATTTTAAAAACATACGAGATCATCGAATTCCATCCCGTATTGGAGTCGAAATTAATTTATGAAGCTTATGGACTCATTGGCAATTTGAGAGGGTTCCAAAAGTGGAAATTACTCATTTTCTTTTCAAATAATCCCTCTTTTCAAATAATCCAATTTTTCAACTTCCATAAACAAGTTAGAAACTTGAAATGAAATTAATATTATCAAATTTTAATAGGTGTTTTGTTTTGATAAAAACTTGCATCATTTTACTTGTTAGAAGTTGATGTTTGTATCCTACAATGGTAAACCACAGTCTCACCATAGTTGCATAACAATTTAATTCCATAAAATCAATTAAAACATAACACTGAGACATTGATCATAACAAAGAATTTCATATAATTAATGTTATCAAATTCCAGTGTAAATCTGAAACATTGATCCTTCTTAGAGGATAATATAACCTATATTAATTAATGGGGGCAAATTATCATTATTTAATTTCAGCCTTTAAATTATTTTTTAAACAAATCTTTTCTCAAACTTTTAGAAAGGGTTATCAATGACCATTTCTGTCGATTTATTCTCATTGTCTCAAACTATCCTAATCATTGACTTTTCTTCTTGCTTTCTTGGTTCTACATGGCGGAACCACACAACAATCGTCCCATGTACAAAAAAAGGAAAAGTTCTAACTCAAAAAGCTATAAAAGTGAGTAGATGATATGTTTGGACTGGCTGATGAAATTGATTAAGTAAGAAACCCTCACTTTAGCAAATGAAATGGAAAACCAACCAATGATGTTTGGAATGGCTGCAATCATCAAAGATTGCAAACAATCATTCAATAAGAATATGAACAAAAATGATATTGTTTAAGCTTAGCTAAGTTATGTAATATATACCCCTTTTAATTGACCGATGACGATTGTACCAACCATTGCTCCCACATTGCATAAAGAACCAAACTATGAGAACAAAAGCAATAAAGTTTAGTCAGTTCGGAGTGGAAAGAGTAATGAATTCATATGGAATCGAATTTTTGAGAATTTCAAACCTCAAGTGCGTGAAAAATAGAATTAGCTTAGGTTGTTACAATTTGACTTATTTCTCGATCGTTTAGGAATGATGAAAGAAAGGAGGTTGAGAAACGTAACTCACGGTGAAGCCGAACTTGATTGGACCCGAGGCAACAACATAATGCAGGCATTGCATTTGAACCCATTCGGTACCAGCTTCCTGTATGAAGAAATTCTTAGAGCAATAAGCAAAAAGATGAAAAAATAAAAAAGAGTATAGGTATCTAGTTATTAAAACTTCCATTAAATGAAAATATATATTTTCTCTTTAAATAAAAGATTAACCTTCACAAATAAACACTAAAAATTCTTTTGAATCAAATTTTTTTAAAAAAAACTTCACTGAAAATGTTTATCTTTTAAGGGACGCTTCATTTTAAGGGCCAATTTTTTCGATCGATCTATATATATATATAAAATGATTAGAAAGGAGATGACGTTAAATTTGAACATCAAACTAGACCATGTATATTTTCTTCTTCTAAACTACCAAGTTAGTTGGAATGTTATCATTTAAGAAATATTTGAACGGAATTTAAAATTTAATTTAAGAGACGTTATTCAATTTATTCAAAAATATTAGGAAAAAAGTTTGTGTTTACTAAAATGCATTTTGTTTTATAAATTCGGTTCGGTATTTGGGAAATTACTGGCGCTTTGTAGAGATCATGTTTAAATCATTACTACCAAAAACCTAAACATGCTTCTACAATGTTTTTATTCAAAGTAAATCCTAATTATGCATCTAATAAGTGTCCAAAACAGAAATAAATAAAATAAAAAATTAAGTTACCTGTCACAAATGAAATCTGAAAAATAAAACCTGAAAAATGCATATAAACAAGTTAGAAACTAGAAATAAATTAAATTTGGATTTAATAAATAAATAAAAAAACATATTTTTGTTGGAAAAATAATTTATAAAAAATATTTAGCGGCTTAAAAAAAATAAGAGAAGTCTCTTGCAGAAGGCCACAGGCCAAACCGGTAACAGGTTCAGTCAAACAGATCACACTCACCTGGCCAGATCATTCCAGATCTTTCTTCGAACCAAACAGAAAAAGGCAGAAATAATTTATTAAAATTTATAAAAAATATTTAGCTGCTAAAATAAAATAAAGGGGTTTCAATCAAAAGACAAACCACGCAGATCACTCACCAAGCCAGATCATTTCAGATCTTGCTCGAACCAAACTGAAAAAGGCTGAAATCTCTTCATTTTTTTTTTATAAAATAAAAACTTTGAATCAACGCCGTACTAGTGCGTTATCGGCTTCTAAACAATGCTTAGAATGCACTCGAGCCGTATAGAGACGAACCATAAAGCAAAACCAAGATCGAACTCAAACTGTCCGAAACTTCAAATCGGACCGTTCGGTTTTAAAAACATTTTTTAACATAAGAGAATTAAAATGTTCGGTCGGTCGGGCAAAAAAAAAATTACAGAAACCAAAATACATGTACATTCAAAAGTTAATAAACCCAGAAAATTAGAGTTTCGAGGTCTTAACAATGGCGGAGGAGATAACTTTTTCGTTTTTTCTAGTATCTTTTTCGTTTTCTCTCACTCTATATATGTGTATGTAGGCAGAAGAGAAATGATTAGGTGAGGGAATTTGGTGAGGGAATGACGTGGCATAATCTTATTCGATGAAAAAATCAAATAATTTCTATCTTTTCTCTCTTTCCTCCCACTTTTATATTTTTCAACCAATGAAGGTGATGCCACATCATTCCCTCACCAAATTTCCTCACCAAATTCCCTCACTCTATCACTCCTCGTATGCAGAAATGGAGTCTCTCCATTTTTTTTTTAAATAAAGAAATAATTTTACTTTATTTGTGTTTGACAACAGTAAGAAAATTCAATAATTGCAAATAATTTATTTAAATTATTTGAGAATAAAAGAATTATTCATAATAATTATGTCCTCTATGTTAATAATATCTTTCAAACTATTCATGCATTTTTCTCTCTTAAAAAGGGCAACATCCCCACATACTCTCTCAATATCTCTTATGTCACAAAAACAGCAATGACGTGGACAAACAGGATCACGACAATCTGTTCATCAAATGAATCAAATAATTATTATATTAAATCACAATTAAGTATTATCCTTACCAAATACAAACTATATATAATTGTACACTATAATATAAATTTATATTAATAACAAAGTGAAATATAATAAATATAGTACCATAAATTTGAAGTTTATCTCAATGACCAAGATCTTGCTTAGTATTAATCATTAAAGGAGCACAATTCACAATTCAGAACAGCTTCATTCACTAGCATGTGTGTTAATAAAATTAAGACACACATCAACAAAGAAGATGTTTTCATGATGATAGCTGAGTTTGAGAACAAAATAGAAAAATTATACTGTACTAATTTGATTTTTTTCATTACAAATACATATTTATAGTCTAAAAATTGCACAACAAAATCAGTGAAATATAAAATATAATATTAAGATGAGTTCATTTTTCTATTCTTTGATTTTTAATATATTATAATTATGTCAAATATAAAATATAATATTATGATGAGTTTTTTTTTTATTTAATTTTTAATATAATATAATCATTTTACCATATATATATATATATATAATAATAATAATAATAATAATAATAAATTAAGGCTTCTTATTTGGAGTTAATTATAATTTGGAACATTTCCTTTTAAATCATATAATTTGAGGCTTAATATTGGAGGTCAATTTCAATTTGAGATCTCTTCTTTTGAACATTTTATGGCTCCTTATTAGGACCAATTGTAATTTGAGACTTCTTTTTCCGAGTCTCATAATTTGAGGTTCCGCATTGTCAGGTACAAAATGAGATTTTGGCTTAATAGATATGGACGTCTGTCAAAAAAAAAATGTATTATGTGACCTTTATAATTAAAATTTTAATAGTGATACATAAATCTAAATGTTCTAATTAAACCCGACTAACCTTCATTTATCGCGATGTGAAGAGGAGAGTAAAGGTAGAATGAGGGTAGTCGAGCGTTGTGAGATGAATGGTAAGGGAGTCAAACTATGGTAAAAGGGATGGAGTTTAATTTAGGTTGGAATGGATATAGGGTTTTCTAATTAATTTTTTATTTTTAACGAATTGACATTTATTTTAAAAAAAAGTTACATTTAAAAGTAAATATAATGGTTAACTTTTTAATTATAAAGTCCACGTAATACATTTTTGGACAAAATTTTATTTTGTACAAACCTAACAATTCGGATCCCTAAATTGTGATATTCGAAAGAAGAGGTCCTAAATTGCAATGACATCAATAAGGAGTCCCAAATTGTGAAATTATAAAGAAGAGGTCCCAAATTACAATTGACTTTAATGAGGAGTCACAAATTGTGAAGTTCAAAAGAAAAGAAGATGTCCCAAATTGCAATTGACCCCGATAAGAAGCCCTAATTTGTTATTATATATATATATATATATATATATATATATATATATATATATATATATATAATATAATATATATATAATATAATATCCATTCTAATCAAATAATATTCTTGCTAATTGTTTTTATAAAAATAAGGAATTCCAAATAATACAAATATACATTTCCTTAAACGTTTTAATTGAACCACCTTCCTGAAATACATTATTATAATATATTATCTATTATATAGTTTTTTAAATATCAAAATGTACCAAATATTTAATAAATTCACAATTACACAACATACATGAATATAATTATTTTAAAATTATTAGAAACAACAAACTTAGTATAATGCTTCTTGAACTTTATCTTTTTTTTTTTTAAATTTGTTGTGTATACTAATTTACTTGTTTGCTGAAGTTCCTTGTAAATTTATTTTTTTGTTTAATTTTATTCCATCATTCAAACCATAATTTTTTTATAACTAGACAGACGTGTAATTACAAAATAAAATTTATAATTATAAACAAAATATTGTTTTCAATCCTCAACAAAATACTTCTCTTTGAAAGAATTCTCTAACCAATCTTGTAAGAGGAGTTTTATTTTCCTAAATTGTTTATATAATTTAATATCAAGATAATTAATTATTAAATTTGATTGTACTTATCTTTACTATATTTATCTTTACTGCATGTAATTCTATTTGAATTTAATTAGATTTATTTCTTATAAAAAAACTTTATTTTAAAGTTTCACTGCAGCTAAATATCGTATCGCAATTTACGAAAATATCGATTTTTAAGGTATACAAAAAAAAGTGTAAGTTATGGTACCGATACCAAAATTATTGGTACGATAAAGGTATGAAATTTTTAAAATTTTGGTATATCCAGATATACCGAAATAGTATTTATAAATTAAAATATATAATATAATTAAATAGATTTATATTAATTTAATTATACAAATATAATTTTTTAAATAATATCAAAATATAATTATACTAAAATATTATTCAATATAAGAAGTTCTACCATATCGATGAGATTGTTTTTTTTTAATTTAATATTTTTTTAGGTATCAAAAGTATAATAACGATACCGTACTGAAATTAAAGTATATCGAAATCAAGGTAAGGTAAATATATGAATTTTTTATATACCGAAATTAAGGTATACCGAAATCAAGGTAAGGTAAAGGTATGAGTATTCATCGGTTCACTTTTTGTGTTATTCGAATTCCCCATTTCGGGTTCTTTAAATTTTTATTTTTTTAGCCAATTCAAAAACCGAACCGAATTTGAATAAATTTTATTAAAACCAAACCGAATTCGAATTTGATTTTTCGGTTCGAATTTGAATAATTCGAATTCGAACCGAATTCAATTTTTTATTGTTTATTGTCAAATCTTGAATTCAAATTATTATAAATTAAATAAAATATAATTTTTTTTTTCAATTAAATTATATAAAACAATTAAACTAACATAAAAAAATAAATTACATAAGTTATTACATCATGTCATATTTAAAATTTAATCCATCATTAAATAAAATATGCCATAGATCATCACATCATTCTCTGGCTCCAAATTTAGATGATTCACTAAACATCAACCAAAGTGGACTCAAATATCTATTATTTCAATTCGGTAATAAATTAAAAAAATATATTATACAACTTATTAATAATTAACTAAGAAATATTAAAAAAAATTACTTGGGTAGAATTTTCAAACTCCTTCATATTTTTCTTTGGAGCTTCACAAGAACGAATCAAATCTTGGCCACATATACAATTCTAGGAGTTAAAGAACTCCTAAATGCATCAAATGCATCAAGAATTCTAATGATATACTATCGAACAATTAACTAATTAAGATTATTTCTTTTCCAATTCATCATTTTTAATTCTTCAAAAATAGTTCACATGCCAAAAATATTTATCTATTAATAGTTTCAACAATTGTTTCATAAATAATTTCATTAAAATTTATAGAGAAAAAACGTAAAATTATATTAAATAAGATATTCAACTACATGAGAATCTATGTTTTGAAAAAATAGATAAAAAAAGTTGCACGAAGAAAGAGAAGAAAAAACAAATTGTAATAAAAATAGATGAGAAATGTAAGTGGCAGCTGAAGTAGAGGATTTGTTTGATTAGATTAAGATGGGAGGGAGGGAGGGAGGAAGGAAGGGAATGAGAGTAAAGAATAAAAAGAAGTTGATTATGTTAAAATAATAAAAATAGGAATTAAATTTAGAGAAATGAGCATTTGAAAAATTAGGTTCGAGAATAAAAATAGGAGATGATATTTATATATTATATAAATATATTATTTGTTATAAATTATATAATATATAATCAAATAAAAAATAAATCCGATTTTCGGTTTGGTTTTCGAGTTAAAATCTAAACTCAAAAATTAATTAAAAAATCGTATATGAATTCGAATTGATTTGAAATTCAATTCGAAAACTGAAAATTTAATACGAATTCAGTGAATTCGATCGAATTTGGTCGGATATTCGGTTCAGACCAAATATTGAACACTCCTAAGTAAAAATATGGATTTTTTGTATACCAAAATTTTCGGTAAGGTATAAGATATAAATAAAATATTATGGTATACCGTATCGACCCACCCTACTACTATTATATACAAAATAGTGGAAATACATGTTCTTCCTTCTATATATAAGTTAAAATTGTAATATACATTTTTCTCTTTAAAGGATTATTTGTTTTGGGACAATTAAAAATTTCCACCACTAATTATGTCTTTGTTAGAGATTTTTTTATTTATTTATAAAAATCTAATTATAATCAAACCTTTATTTTATTTATTTATTCTTATGAATTACATTATTTAATTCATTCATTAAAATATTAAATATTTTCTATTTTTACATAATATTCTATAATTATATATGAATATAATATTTTGTATTAAAATTAAATAAACAAAATTTTACTTTCTTAAAATCAACTAAAACTAAACATCTTTTAAATAATCCAAATTTCATACAATTAATCTCAATATAGTCTAAGCCCATAAAATATATTTATAAGGGACTCCACAATTAAAACCAGGCTTTTTAAGATTTACATATATATATATGAATATGAAATGTGGCTTATACTTTTTCCAAAAAAAGTAAATACAGGTATATTTTTTATTTTATTTTAAAATTATTATTTATTATTTAAAGAAATTTAATATCAGGATATGACTCACAATAAACAAAATCGATGATACTTAAAACATATTTTGAATAATTGAACCTTAGAATTTTGTATTTTAGACCATACTCTTTAAACTTCAATTATTATAAATGATTTTAATTTATTAAAAAAATTTAAAAGTGTTTATATATATATATAGTAGTATTTTTTTATAGTTTATGAATTATTTATTTAATATTTTAGTAAAACTTTAAAATAAATTCTTTTTTATTATATATATATATATATATATATATATATATATATATATATATATATATATATATATATATATATATATATATATATATATATATATATATATATATATATATATATATATTTAGGCTATGTTTGGTAGTCGATATTAATTATATAGGTATAAGTTGTAAGGAGTATAAATTGTAAGGATGTATTATGAGGTATAAATTATATAAGTTTTAGTGTTTGGTTTGGAATATAAAATAGGTATAAATTATATAGATTTTATTATTTTTGTGTTTGGTTGGTGGTATAAGAAGGTGGTAATAAGTGAAAAAAACTATTTTGCCCTTATATTTATATAAATTATTTTTAATTATTATTTTAATATTTATTAGGTATTTTGCATTATTAATTATACAAAAATAATAATTATAATGTAATGTATTTTTAAAATAAATAATACTATTATATATTTACATTATTTTATATATAATTCATTATAATTTAATTTATATAATTATATAAATATTTTAATAATTAATTCAATCAAAAATACAACACAATCACTAATAAAATAGACAACAAAAAATATATATTAGTTTCTAACATTTATGTTAGTGGATTCATATCATTAGTTTTAACTCATGTATCATTAATATAGCAAATTTTTGGGTATTATTTTAATTAAGCACAAATAAAGTTTATAAAAAAATAAACATAAATGTATATTTATTTTGATAAAAACTCACCTATTTTGAAAATAAATAAATATTCCGGTATTATATATTTTTTTTAAATAAGTAAAGAAGAAGAAATGTAAAATATGTTTTTAATTGAAGATTAAGTAAAAAAAAAAAGTGAAAGGAAAGGAGAAGAAAGAAGATTTTATGAGATATATAAATATAATAAAATTATATAAAGGGTAACAGTGGAATAAATTTTTAATGATGGCTTGTAACTGGTGAAACCAGTTACAATTTTATACACCGTTTAAGATATAAATTATACCTTTTAAAACACTATAGTTATAAAATTACTCAACCAAACAATTAATAATTTTTACTGTATGCATATTTATACCATGACCACAGAACTATATTACCTACCAAACGGAGGCTTATTGTATACACATAATATTATATTATATATATTATATATATATATATATATTAATATTAGTTTATAGGAAAAAATTGGTGATATTTATTTCTTTCAAATGAAATGATAGAGAAAAATATGAATATATAATATATTATATTAATGCATTTTAGGTAACTTACCATATTTAATTACCTAATTTTATTTTATTAGATTGATATTATAATATATTGTAACTTATGATTGTAATAAATTTTAGGTGGGTAGTTCAACCTTCCTCATGTATTTTGTATTTATTTATATAAATTTTAAAATAAATGTACTTATATTTACACGAAAATTATTAGAATTGATATTATATATATATTAACCCCTGGGAGCTCACTTCATAGCTTAAACACATGACAATATAAGAGAATATCACGATGGATTTTAACATTGTTTTGCGCGTTAGACTTGTTTTAAAAGAAAATATTATTTTAAAAGATTTTTAAGATAATATTTGGGAGTTTTGGAATTAATTATGTAAAAATAATTAATTTTATTCAAATTTTAATAATATATGGATCAAATAATAATTTAGTAAAAATCTGGTTTAAATTAATTAAACATAACTAATTTAAAAGATTATTTATTTGAAATCAGAATCGCCAAATGATTTTATGAAAATTAATAAAATAATACATATATAAACGTATTTATATTAAAATTTCTGTAAGGGGTTCGTTTTTTAATTACGTCCGGGAAAGGCTTTCGCGTTATGTCCTCCACGCCCATCAAATGACGGTCTTTAAAATTTTAAATTAACAAGATATAGCTATGATAAGATTTGTTTATAATATTTATTTTTTGATTAGTAGTCTAGGGTCATAAACAAGGATAATTTTAGATTGCGTAAATAATTGTACAAAAATATTTAGAATGGTGTAAATGCGATTGCGTTGATATAATATTGAGTAAATTCCTGAAAAATATCAAAAAATTGTTAGAATTTAAAAATAAATTACAAACATGGCTTTAGCAAAAATATTGATTTAGAAAATATTCCGAAAATATTTAAAATATCATTTTCTAACATTTTAGGATTATTTGAAAATGTAATAGGGTTCCAAAATTACAAAATAATTTTGAATTTTGAAAAGTGGAACTAAACAGGCCTTAGGATCGGAGTCATAGGGTTTGGGTTCGGTTTTAGTGATCTGGACTCGGACGGATTCGGTCTAGACCGGGGTGGTCTAAACTAGGGCTCGGGAGCATGGGTCAAGGGACCGGAAGACTCAGTCCTAGGTTCGAGAGGCTTAGTCTCAACTTGGACTACTCGGCCAAAGGAACGGAGGGCTCAGTTCTAGGTTTTAAAAGGTTCGGTCCTGAACTAAGACTACTTAGTCCTATGTTTAGGAGGATCGATCCCATGTCTAGGTTTCTACGATCGTGGACCTGGGAAGCTTGGTCCCAGGTCAGACTTCTAGGTCCGAAATGAAAAAACCTCAATCGAATTCTTCGGTCCTTGCTCAAGAACACTGGTCTTGAGTCACGGTCCTAACTCAAGAACACCGATTCTCGATCTCGGTCCTAACTCAAGAACACTGGTCCTTGGTCACGGTTCGGACCAATGATTTTCGGTCGTGTGTCTCGGTCCCTGTCCTACAGGAATCGGTCGTCTGTGACTGAATATTCTTAATTTCACGGTTCAGACCAATAATTTTCGGTCGTGTGTCTCGGTCCCTGTCCTGCAAGAATCGGTCGTCTGTGACCAAATGTTCTTAATTTGGTCAAGAATTACAGAAGCTATAAATTTTGAAACACATCTTGAAATCATAGTCTATAAGTTGTAGATGATTCATATGATTATGGAGAACAAAAACTCTAACCTTAATCATGATCAATCAATCTTAACAAAGATCAATTTATGAAAATCATTTTTAGATCAAAATTTGGGATCTTTTGAATCAGGTAATTTTAAGGTCTGATTTTTGTTTCATTAGCGTTGAAATGATAAATATAGTCAAACATAACCAAAACAAGAACATCATAACATCTCTATAACAACTTTCGTAGATGAAATCATAATCATTTTTTAAAAAAACACAGTTGGATAAAACATGATCGGGATGATGTTACGTCATCTGAAAATCCTCCTAAACATGTTGACAAACATGTTTAGCAACTATTTGAATAAAAAAACAAGATTAATTCTAAACAAAGAAATTACATAATTAAACCTTAGAACAAATCAAACCGATCAAACTTAGAAAAATACAATTTTCAATCACATATTGAATTACAAAGGTTCTGGATTTATACCAACGATTTTGGAGAACACTCCAAGGAGTGGTTGGAAGCTTTCCAGAAGCCTGGATCAAAGCTTTGATCACCGGAGATGGTTTTCACAAAATCAGTTTTGGCAAAATTTAAATTCTTTGATTTGTAGTGTAATATGGTTGTTTGATGATTTGTTAGAAGGGGGGCTAGGGACTATTTATACTAGGTTAGGTCGGTTGGAAGGGAAACGAAATTAACTCTGATTTGATGATCGAAATTCTTATCCTTAAACTTATTTAAATTGTGGTAGCCTAGATCTAGGGTAGGACAAGATAAATAGGTATAGGGGTTGTGCTAACGAGGATAAGGCGAAGATAAGGATGGAAAAATCAACGGATAAGGTTGACTGTAGGCAAAGTTGGACCTTCTGGAAGAAACGCAAGTGATGGTCACATTTTTCGGTGAGCGTCTCAACTCAGTGAAGAAGAAGGGTCAAAACGACGTCGTTTCTGGCACCGTTAGGCATTTCATCCGCGTTTGACGATCTCAGCTAACGGGCTTAGTCCATCCTATTAGTTGATTCGGTGGAGCGGGCGCGTGTTGGCTTCATTACATCCGGCTGTGTGGCGCGTTCCTGGGTGCTAGATGAAAATTCAGCGTTGATCCGATGGCTAAGAATCCTGCTGAAACTATTAAACATAAAAATGTTATTTTTATGTTTAATTTTTAATTTCGACTATACCAGATTATCAGTTTAATTTTTAATAAAAATGTTATTTGAAATCGAATTTTAATAATTACTTGCGTTTTTCTTCACCAAAAATTTCACAAAAATTATGTTCATATTTTTAATTTTGGTAGAATTGTTTTTTAAGCCATTAAATACCCATAATTCTTGATTAAATTTCAACTAAATAATTTTAACCCCTTCTTAGGAATAATTTGGGAAAAATAAATACAATATTTTAACCATAATTTATATTTTAAATTTATATTTAATTTTTCTAATTAGAGTTTAATTACACAATAATTAACCCTAACTTGACCTTTAATCTCCTTTTGAGTTATTTAGAATTTAAAAATTCAAAATATTATTTAATATTATAAAATAGGGTATGTGGGAAAATTTGACGAAATGACCTTGATAATGGGTCTAATTCGAAAAATGGCTCACGCTTCATAAACTTTGCAAAAATGGGATTTTTGTCCTACAAAATGTCTTTCTTACCCTTATGACTGCACTTACGCGTAATATGTAATAAGCGTATTACACTTACGCGTAATATTTAATAAGTGTATTACACTTACGCATAATATGTAATACGCGTATTACGCAAACTCTAATATATAAACATTTTTCTATCCCATGACTCTCTCTTTCTCCTAAATAGTCAAAATAGAAGATTGCGGCTAACGGATCTGTCCGAGATCGGCTGAAACTTTCCGGCAAAGATGATGACCGTGATCACAGTCCCTCCTCTCATTATCGCTTAGTTGAATCACCTCGTCTCTTAGTCCCCTCTCCCCATTAAGGTAAGTTATCATAGTATCAATGCACTCGTATGTATTCTAGGGTTCCACTTCTAATATATTTTATTTTCTATAGTACACATTAATACCCCAAACACTATAGAAAATCAAGATTTCCGGTAAAGATGTTGATGATGATCGACTGAAGTTTGAGATTAACACCATTATGTAAAGGGAGGTAACCCTTTTCAACTCACTATTTTAGTGTCAGATTTCTCGTATAGATGTACCTTGGGATGTTACTCAATATGTTTGTATAACTGAACTCTTTATTCGTCTTCCTTGCATTGTCTTTTCATTTTCCTAGAACCTTCTTTTTTCAATGTATCTTCTCCTTTTTTTTTCCTTCTCAATTTGTTTGAACAAGACTTCATAGTGTTGTATGTTATATTTTCTGTGAGCAGAAAATACATATCTGCCACATCAGTCCCACGACTAAAACTTGTGTCATCTCCCGAGTAGAAGTCTAATTTCTCTATTGAAGATTTTAGGCTCCATTCATGGTTAGATGGAATATAAGTCTTTGTTCATTCTAAATTTTCTATGTTGAATATTGTTGAAATATTTAAGTTACATATAATATATCTATTCATTTGGAAGATGTATGGCTGAATATCTTCCTATCCTTTTTTGTATTGAGATTTGAGAACACACTAATCAAAGTCCACCTGCTAGCTTCTAACAATTGCAAACTTCTTCTCTCATTGTAGATCCTTGATGCCATTTTATCGATTGAAGCTAGAAGGAAGTTTATAACGACATTGGCTCCTGTTTTTGGAAGACCGCTCAAAGTTGAATCTGTATAGAAACTTGCCATGCATTTATTGAATGAAGTAAGCTTACAATGTGCTAACCCCTTTATTTTTTGGCTTTGTGTTTTTCCAGAAGATAACATGTTTGGGAAATTCGGGAGTCTTTATATTTCTGGTAGTGTCAGCATCATCTGGATCATAGACTTCAATGATTTATGATAGTGTCAACATCATTTGGATCATAGTCTTTGTTCAATATCGTTTTTTACACAATTGTTTTAATTTTTTTGAAGTGCACTTGTGACTAAATGTTCATTTAGAGATAACAATGTTTTCTTTTAGATTGATATGAAGACTTGTCTTGATTTTTTTTTATAATAAACCGTGACTATGCTAATTCAAGTGACAAAAGTATAGGTTGTGTAATAGATTGAATGCGATTTATAATTGTAAATTGTACTGTCAAATTATAAGGAATGCCATTTCAATTTGTAAATAGTTTTCTACTCCAAAGCTCTGAAAGAAATGATCTTACAAACAATCTTAGTTTTCCTAACAATAGCCCTTCTCCATTAATCATCATAACAGATGGACTCATTTACTTTCTAACACAAACTGAATACAATAAGTCTATGACTCGATAATACTGTTGTCCATCAAGTTTTCCAGTTGTGAAGTTGCAGGCTCATTGAGATTCAATCCTACTGATACCCGACTCAAGTTTACTTCTCCACTTCCTGAACGAGAGAAGTTATCCAAAGGCAAGCCATGGATCCCAATGTCAGGAGAAATAGAATGTTGCAGAAAGAAAGGAACTATCAACATTAGGGAACCTACAAATACTCAGACTAACTCTCCTTGTTGAAGTATATATCAACTACATATTTATATATTAGAGTTTGTGCGCATTACACTTATGCGTATTACACTTACGAGTAATTTGTAATACACTTATTACATATTACGCGTATTACATATTACGCATAAGTGTGATACGTTTATTACATATTACGCGTAAGTATACTTTTATTACATATTAAGCGTAAGTGCAGTCACTGAGACAAGACAAACATTTTGCAAGGGAAAAATCTCATTCTTGCAAGGTTTATGAAGCATAAGCCATTTTTCGAATTAGACCCATTAACGGGGCCATTTCGTCAAATTTTCAGGTATATGATCAAATTTTCATGCTTAAAATATATATATACATATATATTCATTAAATATATTGTAAGGTAGGCTTAGAATATATTAAAAGATAAATATTAATATTAATATTAAATCAAAATAAAGAAATATTGGATTGCATTGTATTTTTTTTAAATATAAATGTGTTTTTATTGGTGAAATAATCATTCATTTATAAATTTTTAGTTTTTCTCTATTATTCTCCATATTATCACCATCATGAAATCATCTACTTTTTTATTTTATTAGTGTGCTACTTCTATTGACTCAATCATTATTGATGATGTGTTCAATAGCGTCAACGTGATTGATATTATGCAAGATGTTGGCATAAAGAGAAAATTTGAATTTATAGTATTATATTTCTAATTATTTTTACTAAACTAAAATTGTATGGTTTTGTAAAATTATTAATTTATATTTTTTTAAGATGTTTATTGTAAATTATTTCATTTGATTTAATAGATTGTAAATACACATAATTATTGTTTTGTGACAGTAAACTTGTTCTTATTGTTCATATTTTGTTCATCTTATTGTTCACATTAATTTTTATATTGGTTGTTCACATTGTCGATGATGATATTTGCAGATAATCTTGTTTTTTGATTCTAAGGTGAATGTTTTTTTATTTTATTTCCTCGTATGCACTGATTCGATTCTGTTTCGCGAAGGCCTTCTCGTTATGCGAAGGCCTTCTCGTTATGCGAAGGCCTTCTCGTTATGCGAAGGCCTTCTCGTTATGCGAAGGCCTTCTTGTTATGCGAATTCCTTCTCGTTACGTGAAGGCCTTTCCGTTACGCGAAGGGCCTTCCCTTTAGTTTAGGAAATTGGGTTGGATGCTCCTGAGTTTTGATGCCAATGACTGCGTATTTGTATTTTTCAACAACTTGGAACTTCTTACGCATTAAACTGCCCATATTTGGACATGATGTTTTTGGAGGTACACAAAATTGAGCTATGGAAGCAGCAATGCTGGGATATTGTTGGGGATCCATTTGGAGATTTTAGTCTATTGGTTGCTGTTCTTGCAAAGGTTATGCTTAAGTAACACCACTAGGTGTTTCTCTTTAATTAGATTTTTTTTATTGATATTGTTTGCTAATAATGTTAACAAACTTTGTGGATCATACATATTATTGTTTCACTTGATATATCGATCTGCATATATGGCATGTCCAACAGTCCAAAAGCTAGAAATTCTTGCACAACATGTTCCAACAATATTGAGAATAATGCATTTTTATCATGTTCCATATGCAAGCACTGATGAGGCTCAGAGTGTAACTTTGTTTTAAGTAACTTTGGTCATCTATGCAACTTTTTTTTTGAAGAATTCAACAAGATAATAAAATTCTGTAGCATTTAATGTAAATGTTGTATATGAAATATATTAATTTTTCCTATAGGATCTGCTTACTTATTTTTGGGTGTTCACCTTACCACTTTTGTTGCCTTCAGTTATCTCATGGTCTTAATTATCACGAACAGCTACCATTTGGAGTGCCTGAGACGAACTGAAGATGTTAAAAATAGTGAAACATCCTTTATATGCACCCATTGCCCCTTGATAATGAGTGGAAAAATTTGGGCTGTTGTAAATAAACATTTGGTGAGCATTTCACAAAAAAAAACATTATGTTCCAATTTTTTTGGCTTTGTCGTGTTAATTGCTATTTACATTTTTCAGAATCCACCGAAAAGTTAGTTACTGCAATCAAGGTACTACTAGATCCTATTTTGTCTAATTGAAAAGGTTTAGGGTTTGCCAATGTTTTTGGTGTTAATGTGACTGTTATTAGTACTTCAATTAGCAAGAAGAATGAGGCGATTGAGAGGCTCGGTGCTGATTCGTTCTTGATTAGTAGTGATCCTGATCAGATGAAGAGTCATGGAAAGATTGTCATTGATTTAAGGATGATGGAGAATTAGTTAATAAATGTGTATGTTGTTGTGTTCTTATTATGTATGTTGTTTATGTATGTTCTTATTATGTGTGTTGTTGGTAGTTTGGATTTGTTCAACTTTTGGTTAGGGCAAGACAACTTACTATGTAATAATTAATTAAAGCATGTATTATAATAATATCTCAACTTATAATATCCCAAAGTTGTTCATATTTTGATAAGGTATACTACCAATACAATAACACATTTTTATCTAACAATTGAAATTAATCAAATAGAAGAACATATATTTGTATATATAAATCTGCAACCTATGTGTAATGATGGATCTGATCTTAAATACATAGTTAGATTTATATAAACACCATGTTAACAAGGCATAATAATCATTAATGGTTTCCACATGACAAACTAGTACTGAAAAGTGAAAACAAACTCAAGAACCACAACTGTCTTTTTTTTTATCAAATCACCACAACTTAAAAAACATTGGAGCAAACAAAATAAACAAGCTCTCCTCTGCTGCAATGAGCAACAAACAGAGAAGCCCGGAAGGATGATATATCTGAAATGATATGAACAGTTGTTTTTGCTCTTGGTCAAGGTCCCGATGAAGACAAAGAGGTTGTAGAAATCACATCTCTAAATCTTGTTGAGTTTCTCTGCCTTCATTGATATTCCTATTTAATTAGATTTTCGTTCTCAAAAAAATTAAAGATTTCAAATGCATGCCTATGTTGAGTAACACATTTAAGATCCTGGTCATATTTCAACCATTTCTTCCAAAAAGTTAAATTGTCACTCATATTGCAACCAAATTAACATGTAATAGAATTATAAAATTTTATTAAGATCACAAAGAAACACAAAATAGTATACAAAACAGGTAATACAAGTGAATCAAAATAGACAGACACAAACTTTGTCAAGACAAGGAATAATCCTAAAAGTACTCCTTTTCTGCATAAATAATATAACAATATTAAACAACTAGAAAAATTAGGTTCCTGAAACAAAGAGACCAAGCCAGTCAAAACTCACCATAAAATTCACAAAGACAAAAGGTATGTGATTGCTATAACCAATTAACTACTAGACAAGATTATCTCTTCTTCTTTCCATCTTTTCCAGATTTAGAAGGTGTTGCGCTTGAGGTTAATGTTGATGGCTCATGTTTCTTAGTCCTCCATGGGTGTCTACGCACCAAATCTGCCACATGGATCATCATCTCTTTTCCTAAAAGTTATCGTCAATAAATCTTATCATTAATCAGACATTGAATTACAAAATCACTTTTACATCTACACAAATAGGAATATCAATGAAACCATCATAAATGAGTTATTAGCCGGTGTGAATGATGGGCCACAACAATTTTCCTAAATGGTTAAACATGCTCCATTTGGCTTATGAATCCGTTTCAGAGAGAAATGTTTGAAAACTAAAATTAGTCAAAAGATAGATTCATAAAATTAGATTCATATATAAACAATAAGTGTTTTTAAATGGGCACTAGCTTAATAATATATAAACTGCATCAACTTTTGAAATAAGTTCAATTTTGTTAAATAAGAAAAAAGCAACATAAAGGTGACAAAGGCAGTAAAATTAAGGCAAACCAAAGAGAAAAAAGAGGCATATTTGTAAACTATGTATGTTAAAACCGATAAACCGACTGATCTTATAACTGATCAAACCGAACCAATGTTCACCTGCCAACCAACTGTTGAAGCTTTTGGAACACCGACACCAACGGTTTCCAATTGTAAGTTTGGCGTGAAATGAGATTGTGAATGAGCAAAATAAGAGTTTTCAAATAGGCTAATATTAGGAGAAGAACATGTCAATTTTGTTTTTCTTGACTGAATGTCACCACAACTTTAGACAATGAATGTTCTTTTCAATTGTTACAGCAAACAAAAAAATAATAATTTATTTTCTTCAATTGATAAAAACATGAGCAACATTGCACTACACAAGTCATTCCTAATTCATAGTTTAAATCTCCAAGTTAGCAAGAATGTCACCAGCTTCTAGTGACCTCAATTCATAAAAGACTTCTTAGGATGCAGCCAACTTAAAAAAACTCATAAATCAAATGCTAGTGTGAAGCGAAAGAGAGATGACTAAATTAATTAGTTTCATGTTCTAGGTTTCAAATAATGCTATAATTTTAACTGAAACAACTTCTAAATAGAAAACATGAATGAATGAATGCATAAATAATACTATTTAAAGTGAAAAGTGAAGTCCTTCGTGTAACGTGAAGTCCTTCGCGTAACAGGAAGTTCTTCGCGTAACGCGAAGGGAAGTCCCATCGGCAAAACAAAAACGAATCAGAGCATCATTGTGGTGTAAATAAATAACAAACGTACTAGTTGCCACAGTGCTCGTGCTCGTCGTGCTCATTGTCGCCGCCGCCGTCGAAGATCGCCGTCGTCGAAGATCGCCGCTGCCGTTTAGGGTTAGAGAGAAGGAGGAGAAGAGCGGGAAGAAAGAGAAGGAGAAGAAGAGAAATGAAAAAATATGACGAAGTTATCTTAAATAGTAAGGGTATTCTAGACTTTTCACATTTTCATTTCGCGTAACACGAATTCCCTTCGCGTTACGCGATAAAGGTATTTTCGTCCAAAAAAATAAAGTGGTCACCAGAGAAATAAATATTATAGGGTGACCACGGATGCAAATAAATGAATTATTAGGGTCATTTCGTCAAATTTCCCTCATTAGTTGAGATCCACAAACTCGGATGGACCGCCTAATGACTCCAAAACGACGTCGTTTTGACCATTCTTCTTCACTAAGTATGAACGCTCGCCGAAAATGCGACCCTCACCGGCGTTTCTTCTAAAAGGTCCAACTCTACCTACAATCAACCTTATCCGTTATTTTTTCCACCATTATTCTTGCTTTATCCTTGCCAGCACAACCCCTATACCCATTGATCTTATCCTACCCTAGACCTAGGCTGTCACAATTTAGATAAGTTTAGGGATAAGAACTCCGATCATTAAATCAGAGTTGAATTCGTCCATCCCCAACCGACCTAACCTAGTATAAATAGTCCCTAGGTCCCCCTCTACCAAATCATCAAACAATCAATCCATATTACACTTGGTGACCCGAGAAGACCTTTTTCAAGAATGAAATGTTATCAGTAGCAAATCAATGAGAATAATTGATTTGCTACTTGATTGAAGATTTGCTGCTGATTGTCAAATCAATTATAATTAATTTGATTTTTATTTTATTGATACATTTTATTTTTATTTTATTGATAAATTTTATTTTTGTTTTATTGATATTTTATTTTATTTTATTTTATTGATATGTAATTTTTAATATTTAAGCACTGGACTTCTTATGTCTACAGTTACTGATAACATTCCATTCTTGAAATTGTTTCTTCCAAGATAATTCTATATCTCGTTAATTGCTTTTATTATATAAGAAGTCTAGTGTTTAAATAGTATAATTACATATAATAAAATAAAATATCAATAAAATAAAAATAAAATTTATCAATAAAATAAAAATAAAATATATCAATAAAATAAAAATCAAATCAGTTATAATTAATTTGACAATTAGGTAGTAAATCTTCAATCAAGTAGCAAATCAATTATTCTCATTATTTGCTACTGATAACATTTCATTCTTGGAATTTTCATTCTTAAATTGTTTTCTTCTAAGATAATTCTACAGTTTAGAATCAATCCCTAGATGTTATATGAATTTTCTGTTCAAAGAGATTCAATCAAATCAAACTAAAAATTCAAAAAACGAAAATTTGAATTGAAATTTTGGATTTCTAAAAATTAATGTTCTTGAGTTTTAATCTTGTTTTTTATTCAAAAAGTTGTTAAACATGTTTGTAAACATGTTAGGATGATTTCTAGATGACTGTAACATCATCCCGATCATGTTTGATCCAACTGTATTTTTGAAAAAAATGGATTTTGATTTCATCTACAAAAATTGTTATAGTGATGTTATGATGTTCTTATTTTGGTTATGTTTGTCTATACTCATCATTTCAAAGCTAATGGAACAAAAATCAGACCTTGAAATGACCTAATTCAAAAGATCCCAAAATTTGACCTAAAAATAGTTTTTAGAAATTATTCTTTGTTAAGAATGATTGATCGTGATTAGGGTCAGGCCCGACCCTCATAATTTGGGAAAAAATAGGATTAATAATATAATACTATTAAATATTAGAAAATGGGGCCCTATAAAAGTGGGGGGCCCTATGTAGGTCTGTACAAAAAAACCGAAAAACTAGTAACCCAACCGAACTGATAGTTAACCGGTTTCATTTTAACGGTTTATTGGTTAACCGGTTCTATCGGTTCTAGTCAATCGTTTTTTACCGGTTAAACGGTTTGGTTTTCGATTTACATATTTTTCTAACGGTTTAACCGATAAACAAGTAATAATTTGATTATATATTTTTATATTTTACAATTTGTATTAGTTACTTTATAAATAATAGATATATTATAATAAATTTGAATTTTCTCAATTAACATATAAAAAACCAACAAAATAACTATAAAATATATTATATTGTTACAATAAAATTATATATTATAACATATTCCTAAATATATTAATAAAATATATTATAATAATATAATATAATATATTATATTATAATAATATAATATTTTATAATAGAGACAAGAAAGAATAGAAAATAGTATAATAGGAATGTGCAAATAATAATTTTAAAAAAATATATTTCATTAATTTATTATTTGATTTAAAAAATTGAATTATCAGTTCCTGATTAAACCCGATTAACCGACCGAAACCGACCAAAACCGGTAGAACCGGAACCGGTAAAACCGATACCATTAACGGTCGGTTAACCGGTTTGTAAAATAAAAGGAAAAATTGGTCTTAACCGGCCGGTTGAACACCTTTAACCCTATGCAACTGTATAGGTTGTCTTACCTTAGGGCCAACCCTAATTAGGATTAGGACTTTATTCTCCACAAACATATGAATCATTTACAACTTACAGATCATGATTCCATGATCTGTATAAAACATTATAGCATCTATAGTTCTTGACCAAATCAAGAACACTCGGTCCCCGACGACCGGGACCGAGAAACACGACCGATAATCTTTGGTCCGGACCGAGACCAAAGACTTGTGTTCTTAAGTTAGGACCGAGACTGAGGATTGATATTCTTGAGTTAGGACCGATGAATCCGTCCAAGGTTTTTAACCTCGGACCGAGAAGTCTGACTTGTGACTGAGCCTCCTAGGTCCACGACCAAAGAACCTTAGACATGGGACCGATCCTCCTAAACCTAGGACCGAGCAACCTTAGTTCAGGACTGAGCCTACCAAACCCTAGGATTGAGCCCTCCAGCCCTTCGACCGAGTAGTCCAAGTTCGAGATTGAGCCTCTCAAACCTAGGACCTAGCCTTACGGTCCCTTGACCCATGCTCCCGAACCCTGGTCTAAACCACCCCGGTCTAGACCGAGTCCGTTTGAGTCTAGATTACAAAAACCGAACCTAGACCCTATGACTCCAGTCCTAGGGCTTGTTTGGTTCCACTTTTCAAAATCCAAAATTATGTTTGTAATTTTGGAACCCCAATCCTTTTTTAAATAATCTCGAAAGGTTAAAAAATGATATTTTAAATATTTTCGGGATATTTCCTAAACCAATATTTTGGCTATGTTTGTAATTTATTTTTAAATTCTAACAATTTTCTGATAATTTCCAAGGTTTTTACTTAGTATTATATCAACGCAATCGCATGTACACTCTTCTAAATAATTTTGTATAATTATTTACGCAATTTAAACATATCCTTGTTTATGACCCCTAGACTACTAATTAAAAAATAAATCTTATCATAGTTAATTTTAAAATTTTAAAATCGTCATTTGACGGGCGTGAACCCCTTAAAAAATGAACCCCTTAAAAAAAATTATAGTATAAATACGTTTATACACGTACTATTTTATTAATTTTCATAAAATCAGTTGACAACTCTAATTTTAAATAAATAATCTTTTAAATTAGTTATGTTTAATTAATTTAAATCTGGTTTTTAACCGAATTATTATTTGATTCATAAATTATTAAAATTTGAATAAAATTATTTATTTTGCACAAATTATAATACACAAACTAATGTTAAAACGCATCAAACTTTAAGCATCCCAATATTTTCCTGTATGGCGTCTTTTATATATATATATATATATATATATATATATATATATATATATATATATATATATATATATATATATATATATATATAAATATATTTTTATATATATAATATCCATTCTAATAAATTTCGTGTAAATCATAAGTACATTTATTTTAAAATTTATATAAATAAATACAAAATACAATATAAGTAAGATTGAACTACCTAAAATTTCTTTTAATTTATTATAATCATAAGTTACAATATTAGGGTTATATATATATATATATATATATATATATATATATATATATATAATATCAATTCTAATAAAATAAAATTAGGCAATTAAATATGGTATTTACCTAAAATATATTAATAAAATATATTTATATACATTCATATTTTTCTCTATCATTTCATTTGAAATAAATATAATCGAATTTTTCTATAAATTAATATATATATATATATTATATATATATATATATATTTAATTTTAATATATTTTAATAGATTAAAATCAATTATAATAATTGATATTTATAGAGATGGTCTAAAATACAAAATTCTAAGGTTCAATTATTCAAAATATCTTTTAAGTATCATCGTTTTTTGTTATTGTGAGTCATACTTATATTAAATTTCTTTAAATAATAAATAATAATTTTAAAAAATAAAATAAACCCATATTTATTTTTATTGGAAAAAAGTATAAGCCACATTTCATATATATATATATATATATATATATATATATATATATGAAATTTTGATTATTTAATTTTAATAAAAATAATATTATATTAATATATAATTATATAATATTATGTAAAAATAGAAAATATATAATATTTTAATGAATGAATTAAATAATATAATTTATAAGAAAAGATAAATAAAATAAGGGTTTGATTATAATTAGATTTGTATAAATAAATAAAAAATCTCTAACAAAGACATAAATGGTGGAAAATTTTAATTTTCAAAACAAAATAATTCTTTAAAGAGAAAAATGTATATTACAATTTTAATTTATATTTAAGGAAGAGTTTGCAGTTTTCACTAATTTTGTATATAATATTAGGAATAATTTATTTAGAGTTGCAGTGAAATTTTAAAATAAAGTTTTTTTATATAAAATTATTCTAATTAAATTAAAATAGAAGTTACTGGTAAAAAAAATATAACTTCTATAAAATCAAAATCAAAGTCAAATGATTAATTATCTTAATAATAAATTGCATAAAAAATTTACAAAAATAAAACTCCATTACAAGATTTATTGAGAATTCTTTGAAAGACGAAGTATTTTGTTGAGGATTCAAAATAATATTTTGATTATAATTTTAAATTTATTTTGTAATTAAAGTTAGTTATAAAAAAAAAAAGTAACTTCATCAAACAAGTAAGTTAATATACACACAAAATATTTCATAGAAGATATAAGGTACAAGGAGCATTATACTAGTAAGTTTGTTTGTTGTTTCTAATACTTTTAAAATAATAATATTCATGTATGTTGTGTAATTGTTAATTTGTTAAATATTTGGTACATTTTGATATTTAAAAAACTATATAATAGATAATATATATTATAGTAATGTATTTTAGGAAGGTAGTTCAATTCCAATTCTTTTTAAGGAAATGCATATTTGTATTATTTGGAATGAATATTATTTGATTAGAATGGATATTAAATATATTATATATATATATATGGTAAGTTAATGATTATAATATATTAAAAATCAAATAATAGAAAAAGGAAAACATATCGTAATATTACATTTAATATTTGACTAATTTTGTTGTGCAATTTTTAGACTATAAATATGTATTTGTAATGAAGTAATTAAATTAGAACGATACAATTTTTCTATCTTGTTTTCAAACTAAGCTATCACCATGAAAACATCTTCTTTGTTGATTTGTGTGCTAATTTTATTAGCACAAATGCTGGTTAATGAAGCTGTTCCGAATCGTGCTCCTTTAATGATTAATACTAAGCAAGATCTTGGTCATGGAGATAAAATTCAAATTTATGGTACTATATTTGTCATTTCAGTTTGTTATCAATATAAATTTATATATATTTTTGTATTTGGTAAAGATATTTAATATAATAATTATTTGATTCATTTGATGAACAGATTGTCCTGATCCTGTTTGTCCACATCATTGCTGCTTCTGTGACATAAGAGATACTGAGAGAGTATGCACGGGATGTTGCCCTTCTTAAGAGAGAAAAATGCAATGATTTTATAATGGAGAGTTTGAAAGATATTATTATTAAAACTGGGGAAATAATTATGATGTATTCTCAAATTATTCAAATAAATTACTTACTATTATTGAATTTTCTCACCGTTGTCAAACACAAATAAAGTAAATATATTTTATTTAAATATTTCTCTACATTGCAATATCAACCCATTAGTTAGTAAAATTTTAAAATATTATGGGTTACAAATATTATGGGTTACAACACATAGTTAATAAAATTTTAAAAGGTGAATATATGTCATTTAAATTAAATTATGATAAAATGCAAGTGTATATTAATTATATTGTAAATTAATATACAAGTTCAAATGGTAATATTATATAAATAACCACAACATTCATAAATTTAAACTTTTGTGTATACATTATTAATAAAACCATTTTTTTTAATTTCAAAATAAATTATATATATTCTTATACCAATTAAATTCTATCAAAATAATTAATTTTAAAATTTACCATTCAAAATTACTAACAAATATGTATTTTAAATATTTATTCTAATTTTCATAATATGAGTTTGGAAAATATTAAAGGTAATTTGATCGTATATAGAATAATAAGTAAAAGTTATATTTTTAAGAGAAAAATTGTATAAATAATTAATAAATATTACGTATTATATGTATATAATAAATAAATAAAAGATTGTTCAACATTTTGTTTAAACATATTTGTACTCGAGAACCCTTAATAATTTATTTTAGTTTAAGCTACTTTATAAGTAAATAAGAGGGAAAAAACAAACAATTAAAAATAAATAAATTTGTTATGAAAAATATTTCAAAAAATGATTTCTCAATTTCTTTAAGGTAGACTAACCAAAATTTATCCTAAATAAAGATTAATACCATACTTAGACGTTAAATCATTTTTAACTAAATAGTTGTAAAATGTATTATAATAAAAAATAATATGGTGCTTAAATTTTAAATCATTCTTAACTAAATATCTGAAAGTCATCCTAAATCAATAGTAATACAATGTAGACCTAAATTAGTTTGAATCAAATGTTATAAAACTTTTTAAAGATATCTTTAATTAAGGATTACATTATAAATATTAGAGTTGTGATTTTTATAATTATAAATTTTAGCCACTATCTTATATCAGAAAAAGAAAATGAAAAGTAACAAAAACAAACTGTCTCCTTAAATTGTCAATCTAAATCACTTACAAAAAAAAAATTACAAAAACTTCAAAACTAAATCAATTTCATAATTTTTTTTTAATAATATTATATTATTTCAGATACTTTAACTACTTGTTTATCAATTCAATCAAAACCAAATTCTAACATAACAAACATAATTTATTTATAAAATTATCATCAATTGTATATAAAAATATTAATAAGAGAACAAATAATATATATATATATATATATATAATAAATAAAAGATAACTAAATTATCAAAAAATAATAAATAATAATTAAAATAAATTAAACTTAAAAGAAAATTAATGAAAATTATATGGAGGAAAAAAGATAAAAGTTTGATTCATCATATTTAATATTACATTATTATTATTATTTATATAACAAATGTTTAAAATATTTAAACTTAATATATATATAACTAAATAAATTATTTATTATTTTATATTTTATTATATTTTATTCTATTATATAAACATTTTTAATGGGTTTTATATTAAGTAATATTTTATATAAGAGTGTAACATTTAAATTAAATATATATATTATAAGTTTGTAATTATAATTTTTATTATTATTTTTTAAAATAATTTATAGAGGGAGAATGATAAAAGTTTGGTGTATAAATCTAAATTTATATTATTATTATTTATATGAAAAATGTTTGAAAATATTTAAACTTAATATAGATATAATTAAATAAAAATTATCATTTCATTTTACTTCATTAACTTTTTGAATAAGTTTTATATTAAGTATATTTTATGAAATTGTAATATTTAAATTTAATATAAATAAATATATATATACATATATATAATTAAAAGATAGTATATGAGTTTGTAATTATAATTTTATCATTTATTTTGTTTATGAGGAGTAATAGAGTGAGGGAATTTGGTGAGGGAATGACGTGACATCACATTCATTGGTTGGAAAATGTAAAAGTGGGAGGAAAAAGAGAAAAGATAGAAATTATTTGATTTTTTCATCGAATAAGATTATGCCACGTCATTCCCTCACCAAATTCCCTCACTTAATCATTTCTTTTGTTTATTTACTCTTTAATTTTTTATTAAGTTATTTAATAATAATAATTTTAATTTAAATACAGGACACTAAAAAAATCATATAGTTTATATTTTTTTTATTATAATTAATAATTATTGTAATTTTAAATATAAAATAATAATATTTGACCTAAAATAAGTGTTATATTTAGATAAATATTAACTTATAAATAAAATAACTCTGTCAAAATTCTTCTATATCAATATATCTTTATAAAATATATATAATTTTATATTAAATATATATAAATAAATTTTCTCTCTTTCAAATAATTTAAAATTATGCACATTATTTTATATATGGTTTCTAACATAATTTTGCATTAACATTTTTTCTTTTTCTTTTTTTATAATTAATTTATATTATTAATTAATAATTAATTATCTATTACACTTTTTACTTTTATTTTTTTTTAAGAAGTACTCGGGTCGAATATACCATCAAAATTCCTAGGATTCAAGCGAAATGTAAGGCATGGGGCACATACCAATTTCGATGTAAGAACTGCCCTTAAAGACGGGGTAAAAATTGTTTTAAAGATCGAAAAAACTAAAAGGGAGCTATAAAAAAACTAACGAGATGATGCAAAACCCGAAACCAACAATATGAACCTTGAGTTCACATTTGTTTGTTTGCTCGCATTAGATCCTACCCATCGACGCACATTGCCTCTTACTCTTAAGATAATGTAGAATAAACGTTGTGCGACGCCACCTATATACCTATAATTTCCTTGCTTAAGGTGTTCTGACGCTGCGTAGTACATCTATTTATATGTTTCTACCATATTTCATAAATTTTGAAATTAAGCTCGGTTAAAAATTGTTTTACTTACCTTACTTTCGAATCTCGTAAAAGTGACGAGAATACCAATCTTTCACAAGTTGCATCGTCTTAAAGTGAGATGAGTAACCGATCAAGATGTATTTGACTCAATTAAGAGTCGTCACCTAATTTGTTTCTAAATAAATTACGAAAGAAAATCAAAGATTTATTTTAAGAGGTCGATGTTTGGTGATATGTGGGAAAAGGTCTCGGCGATATAGCACACACAGCTGTTGTAAATGGACGATCTCTACTCCGAAACATTTTGTTGTTCGAAACGTGAAAGATTGTTACACTTGTTTGGGTTCAAAACTTGAATTGATCGTCTAAGATTTGTAACTTGCATCTAAAAAGAGAATATGATTATTATTTTCCTAAATACGAGTTAATGATATTCATAATATTAGACGAGATTGAATAATGAAAGCGATAGACGAAAGTTGAATGAAAAATAGCATTAAACGAGACATAGAAAACAATTTTGCTCAAATAAAGATTTACTTTCATGGAATTGCGAAGAGTAATATTAGATGCATATAAATTTTTTTTTTTGTGATTTTTGGAGTCTTAAAACTTAAGATATATTAAAAATTATTTTAAATATGTCTTAAAATTTATTAAAACAAAATTATTTTGGTTAAGAATAGTTTTAGGAATATGTAAAAATTTTCATTATGATTATTTGAGTTATAAAATTCAAGTTAAGGTATGACAAGGATGGTGAAAATTGAGAATTAGTTCAAACATACCTTAAAAATTTGTGAAATTTATATTTTTAGTTAAGAATAACCATTTGTATTTTTTTAGGATTTTATAAAAATGAGTGAGGCTTTTAAAAAAAAAGTTGAAAGGAGGAAAAAGTAAATTCAATCAAGTTTTATGATCGATTTAAATGCTTCAGGAAGTTTTTAGCCAAAATTAGACTGGCGTTATATATAAGGGTTAAATTTAGAATTAGAATTTAATTATTTATCAAATTATTAATTATTATTACAATTAGAATTAGAATTACTTAAATTATAGTTAAAAAGTTCATATTTAATAGCAAATTAATTGAGAATTTTTTCTCCTTTTTCTCTAGGCATGAGAATAAAAATAAGTTAGGTCACAACTAAACTATTGTTCTTTGTATTCAATTCTTATAAGTCTAATTAATTTATTAATAAAATATTGAAATATTTTTTTATTTAAATTTTTTTAATACTTTTAATTATTTTTTAAACTCATCTTGTAACTGAATTCGAAACAAAATTATTTAAATAACCTCAGTTAATCATATATTATTTCAATCAACTTTTAAAAATGATTTATTTTATATCAATTAAATGTCATTTTCAAACTATAAATAATAAAATGGTACACATGGAATTAGGCACATCTATCCCATGTTTTATTTTGCTTTTACAGTTAAAAAAATAAATCAAATGAACTCTTTTTAACCATGATCAACTTTGTTATAATTGGCTTAAGCATTTTAACTTCAATTTGAGACTAAAAGATGAAAATTGTATTGTATATAATAGTTAATTAATGACACATTATTTAGGATTATAGTTATTACAAAGTCTTTCCAGCCACCATGCACAACAAATTAAGGTTAATTATTAGATTACTTAATTACTATTTATATATATATATATAATATAATAGTAGGTCCAATTATATCAAGGACTAATCTGAATTGATATCAGGCCAAACACGTTGGAGAAGTGCTTATGAAAAATATAAAAGCAACCACTGCTGAGTGCTTATTATTTTGCATTTCTGTAATGACGAATGAGGTTAAAAAAAAAATAGAACATAAAGATAAATGAGGAAATAAATCAGCTTTTTTATTTTAATTTTTTTTTATTATTAAAGTTGTTTGTTTGTTAAA